>NW_027524519.1:0-31197 GCF_052094955.1 Ictidomys tridecemlineatus
AGTCTCTGCTTAGGGCTACTTCAACAGCAAACAAATCATAGAGAAAGAACTTGAAACTGCTTTATTGTGTCAAGTTTCAAAGAGCTAGCACAAACCGTGTTTGATTTAGAGTTCCAAATACATGTATCCCTATAGGAGAAAACAGAGTGAAACCTCAAAATGAAAACGGTTACTGCCAACGAACGGTTTAACCTAGAAGAACGAAATTTGGCGAGCCAAGTGGGATTGGTGTACTGATCATTACCTGAAAGGTTCATCAAGATTTGGTGAAAAAGTGTTTGCTGAGATTTTAGGCAACTCGTAGTTTTTGGAAGCTTGGCAGGCCCTTTCCATGACAGTGATTCTCGCCAGTCTCTGCTTAGGGCTACATCAACAGCAAAAAAACCATAGAGATAGAACTTGAAACTGCTTTATTGTGTCAAGTTTCAAAGAGCTAGCACAAACCGTGTTTGATTTAGAGTTCCAAATACATGTATCCCTATAGGAGAAAACACAGTGAAACCTCAAAATGAAACCCGTTACTGCCAACGAACGGTTTAACCTAGAAGAACGAAATTTGGCGAGCCAAGTGGGAATGGTGTACTGATCATTACCTGAAATTTTCATCAAGATTGGGTGAAAAAGTGTTTGCTGAGATTTCAGGCAACTTGTTTTTTGGAAGCTTGTCAGGCCATTTCCATGAAAGTGATTCTCGCCAGTCTCTGCTTAGGGCTACATCAACAGCAAACAAACCATAGAGATAGAACTTGAAACTGCTCTATTGTGTCAAGTTTCAAAGAGCTAGCACAAACCGTCTTTGATTTAGAGTTCCAAATACATGTATCCCTATAGGAGAAAACAGAGTGAAACCTTAAAATGAAACCGGTTACTGCCAATGAACGGATTAACCTAGAAGAACGAAATTTGGCGAGCCAAGTGGGATTGGTGTACTGATCATTACCTGAAAGTTTCATCAAGATTGGGTGAAAAAGTATTTGCTGAGATTTCAGGCAATTCGTAGTTTTTTGGAAGCTTGGGAGGCCCTTTCCATGAAAGTGATTCTCGCCAGTGTCTTCTTAGGGCTACATCAACAGCAAACAAACCATAGAGATTGAACTTGAGACTGCTTTATTGTGTGAAGTTTCAAAGAGCTGTTTGATTTAGAGTTCCAAATACATGTATCCCTATAGGAGAAAACAGAGTGAAACCTCAAAATGAAACCGGTTACTGCCAACGAACGGTTTAACCTAGAAGAACAAAATTTGGCGAGCCAAGTGGGATTGGTGTACTGATCATTTCCTGAAAGTTTCATCAAGATTGGGTGTAAAAGTGTGTGCTGAGATTTCAGGCAACTCGTAGTTTTTTGGAAGCTTGGCAGGCCCTTTCCATGAAAGTGATTCTCGCCAGTCTCTGCTTAGGGCTACATCAACAGCAAACGAACCATATAGATAGAAGTTGAAACTGCATTATTGTGTCAAGTTTCAAAGAGCTAGCACAAACCGTGTTTTATTTAGAGTTCCAAATACATGTATCCCTATAGGAGAAAACAGAGTGAAACCTCAAAATGAAACCGGTTACTGCCAACGAACGGTTTAACATAGAAGAACGAAATTTGGCGAGCCAAGTGGGATTGGTGTACTGATCATTACCTGAAAGTTTCATCAAGATTGGGTGAAAAAGTGTGTGCTGAGATTTCAGGCAACTCGTAGTTTTTTGGAAGCTTGGCAGGCCCTTTCCATGAAAGTGATTCTCGCCAGTCTCTGCTTAGGGCTACATCAACAGCAATGAAACCATAGAGATAGAACTTGAAACTGCTTTATTGTGTCAAGTTTCAAAGAGCTAGCACAAACCGTGTTTGATTTAGAGTTCCAAATACATGTATCCCTATAGGAGAAAACAGAGTGAAACCTCAAAATGTAACCGGTTACTGCCAACGAACGGTTTAACCTAGAAGAACGAAATTGGGCGAGCCATGTGGGATTGGTGTACTGATAATTACCTGAAAGTTTCATCAAGATTGGGTGAAAAAGTGTTTTCTGAGATTTTAGGCAACTCGTAGTTTTTTGGAAGCTTGGCAGGCCATTTCCATGAAAGTGATTCTCACCAGTCTCTGCTTAGGCTACATCAACAGCAAACAAACCATAGAGATAGAACTTGAAACTGCTTTATTGTGTCAAGTTTCAAAGAGCTAGCACAAACCGTGTTTGATTTAGAGTTCCAAATACATGTATCCCTATAGGAGAAAACAGAGTGAAACCTCAAAATGAAACCGGTTACTGCCAACGAACGGTTTAACCTAGAAGAACGAAATTTGGTGAGCCAAGTGGGATTGGTGTACTGATCATTACCTGAAAGTTTCATCAAGATTGGGTGAAAAAGTGTGTGCTGAGATTTCAGGCAACTCGTAGTTTTTTGGAAGCTTGGAAGGCCCTCCATGAAAGTGATTCTTGCCAGTCTCTGCTTAGGGCTACATCAACAGCAAACAAACCATAGAGATAGAACTTGAAACTGCTTTATTGTGTCAAGTTTCAAAGAGCTAGCACAAACCGTGTTTGATTTAGAGTTCCAAATACATGTATCCCTATAGGAGAAAACAGAGTGAAACCTCAAAATGAAACAGGTTACTGCCAACGAACGGTTTAACCTAGAAGAACGAAATTTGGCGAGCCAAGTGGGATTGGTGTACTGATCATTACCTGAAAGTTTCATCAAGATTGGGTGAAAAAGTGTGTGCTGAGATTTTAGGCAACTCGTAGTTTTTTGGAAGCTTGGAAGGCCCTCCATGAAAGTGATTCTTGCCAGTCTCTGCTTAGGGCTACATCAACAGCAAACAAACCATAGAGATAGAACTTGAAACTGCTTTATTGTGTCAAGTTTCAAAGAGCTAGCACAAACCGTGTTTGATTTAGAGTTCCAAATACATGTATCCCTATAGGAGAAAACAGAGTGAAACCTCAAAATGAAACCGGTTACTGCCAACGAACGGTTCAACCTAGAAGAACGAAATTTGGCGAGCCAAGTGGGATTGGTGTACTGATCATTACCTGAAAGTTTCATCAAGATTGGGTGAAAAAGTGTGTGCTGAGATTTCAGGAAACTCGTAGTTTTTTGGAAGCTTGGCAGGCCCTCTCCATGAAAGTGATTCTCGCCAGTCTCTGCTTAGAACTACATCAACAGCAAACAAACCATAGAGATACAACTTGAAACTGCTTTATTGTGTCTAGTTTCAAAGAGCTAGCACAAACCGTGTTTGATTTAGAGTTCCAAATACATGTATCCCTATAAGAGAAAACAGAGTGAAACCTCAAAATGAAACTGGTTACTGCCAACGAACGGTTTAACCTAGAAGAACGAAATTTGGCGAGCCAAGTGGGATTGCTGTACTGATCATTACCTGAAAGTTTCATCAAGATTGGGTGAAAAAGTGTTTGCTGAGATTTCAGGCAACTCGTAGTTTTTTGGAAGCTTGGCAGGCCCTCTCCATGAAAGTGAATCTCGCCAGTCTCTGCTTAGGGCTACATCAACAGCAAACAAACCATAGAGATAGAACTTGAAACTGCTTTAGTGTGTCAAGTTTCAAAGAGCTAGCACAAACTGTGTTTGATTTAGAGTTCCAAATACATGTATCCCTATAGGAGAAAACAGAGTGAAACCTCAAAATGAAACCGGTTACTGCCAATGAACAAATTAACCTAGAAGAACGAAATTTGGCAAGCCAAGTGGGATTGGTGTACTGATCATTACCTGAAAGTTTCATCAAGATTCGGTGAAAAAGTGTTTGCTGAGATTTTAGGCAACTCGTAGTTTTTTGGAAGTTTAGCAGGCCCTTTCCATGAAAGTGATTCTCGCCAGTGTCTTCTTAGGGCTACATCAACAGCAACCAAACCATAGAGATAGAACTTGAAACTGCTTTATTGTGTCAAGTTTCAAAGAGCTGTTTGATTTAGAGTTCCAAATACATGTATCCCTATAGGAGAAAACAGAGTGAAACCTCAAAATGAAACCGGTTACTGCCAACGAACGGTTTAACCTAGAAGAACGAAATTGGGCGAGCCAAGTGGGATTGGTGTACTGATCATTAACTGAAAGTTTCATCAAGATTGGGTGAAAAAGTGTGTGCTGAGATTTCAGGCAACTCTTAGTTTTTTGGAAGCTTGGCAGGCCCTCCATGAAAGTGATTCTCGCCAGTCTCTGCTTAGGGCTACATCAACAGCAAACAAACCATAGAGATAGAACTTGAAACTGCATTATTGTGTCAAGTTTCAAAGAGCTAGCACAAACCGTGTTTGATTTAGAGTTCCAAATACATGTATCCCTATAGGAGAAAACAGAGTGAAACCTCAAAATGAAACCGGTTACTGCCAACGAACGGTTTAACCTAGAAGAACGAAATTTGGCGAGCCAAGTGGGATTGGTGTACTGATCATTTCCTGAAAGTTTCATCAAGATTGGGTGATAAAGTGTGTGCTGAGATTTCAGGCAACTAGTAGTTTTTTGGAAGCTTGGCAGGCCCTTTCCATGAAAGTGATTCTCGCCAGTCTCTGCTTAGGGCTACATCAACAGCAAACAAACCATAGAGATAGAAGTTGAAACTGCATTATTGTGTCATGTTTCAAAGAGCTAGCACAAACCGTGTTTGATTTAGAGTTCCAAAAACATGTATCCCTATAGGAGAAAACAGTGAATCCTCAAAATGAAACCGGTTACTGCCAATGAACGGTTTAACATAGAAGAACGAAATTTGGCGAGCGAAGTGGGATTGGTGTACTGATCATTACCTGAAAGTTTCATCAAGATTGGGTGAAAAAGTGTGTGCTGAGATTTCAGGCAACTCGTAGTTTTTTGGAAGCTTGGCAGGCCCTCCATGAAAGTGATTCTCACCAGTCTATGCTTAGGGCTACATCAACAGCAAACAAACCATAGAGATAGAACTTGAAACTGCATTATTGTGTCAAGTTTCAAAGAGCTAGCACAAACCGTGTTTGATTTAGAGTTCCAAATACATGTATCCCTATAGGAGAAAACAGAGTGAAACCTCAAAATGAAACCGGTTACTGCCAACGAACGGTTTAACCTAGAAGAACGAAATTTGGCGAGCCAAGTGGGATTGGTGGACTGATCATTACCTGAAAGTTTCATCAAGATTGGGTGAAAAAGTGTGTGCTGAGATTTCAGGCAACTCGTAGTTTTTTGGAAGCTTGGCAGGCCCTTTCCATGAAAGTGATTCTCGCCAGTCTCTGCTTAGGGCTACATCAACAGCAAACAAACCATAGAGATAGAACTTGAAACTGCTTTATTGTGTCAAGTTTCAAAGAGCTAGCACAAACCGTGTTTGATTTAGAGTTCCAAATACATGTATCCCTATAAGAGAAAACAGAGTGAAACCTCAAAATGAAACTGGTTACTGCCAACGAACGGTTTAATCTAGAAGAACGAAATTTGGCGAGCCAAGTGGGATTGCTGTACTGATCATTACCTGAAAGTTTCATCAAGATTGGGTGAAAAAGTGTTTGCTGAGATTTCAGGCAACTCGTAGTTTTTTGGAAGCTTGGCAGGCCCTCTCCATGAAAGTGAATCTCGCCAGTCTCTGCTTAGGGCTACATCAACAGCAAACAAACCATAGAGATAGAACTTGAAACTGCTTTATTGTGTCAAGTTTCAAAGAGCTAGCACAAACTGTGTTTGATTTAGAGTTCCAAATACATGTATCCCTATAGGAGAAAACAGAGTGAAACCTCAAAATGAAACCGGTTACTGCCAATGAACAAATTAACCTAGAAGAACGAAATTTGGCAAGCCAAGTGGGATTGGTGTACTGATCATTACCTGAAAGTTTCATCAAGATTTGGTGAAAAAGTGTTTGCTGAGATTTTAGGCAACTCGTAGTTTTTTGGAAGCTTAGCAGGCCCTTTCCATGAAAGTGATTCTCGCCAGTGTCTTCTTAGGGCGACATCAACAGCAACCAAACCATAGAGATAGAACTTGAAACTGCTTTATTGTGTCAAGTTTCAAAGAGCTAGCACAAACCGTGTTTGATTAAGAGTTCTAAATACATGTATCCCTATAGGAGAAAACAGAGTGAAACCTCAAAATGAAACCGGTTAATGCCAACGAAGGGTTTAAAATAGAAGAATGAAATTTGGCGAGCCAAGTGGGATTCGTGTACTGATCATTACCTGAAAGTTTCATCAAGATTGGGTGAAAAAGTGTGTGCTGAGATTTCAGGCAACTCGTAGTTTTTTGGAAGCTTGGCAGGCCCTTTCCATGAAAGTGATTCTCGCCAGTCTCTGCTTAGGGCTACATCAACAGCAAACAAACCATAGAGATAGAACTTGAAACTGCTTTATTGTGTCAAGTTTCAAAGAGCTAGCACAAACCCTCCTTGATTTAGAGTTCCAAATACATGTATCCCTATAGGAGAAAACAGAGTGAAACCTCAAAATGAAACCGGTTACTGCCAACGAACGGTTTAACCTAGAAGAACGAAATTTGGCGAGCCAAGTGAGATTGGTGTACTCTTCATTACCTGAAAGTTTCATCAAGATTTGGTGAAAAAGTGTTTGCTGAGATTTCAGGGAACTCGTAGTTTTTTGGAAACTTGGCAGGCCCTTTCCATGAAAGTGATTCTCGCCAGTCTCTGCTTAGGGCTACATCAACAGCAAAGAAACCATAAAGATAGAACTTGAAACTGCTTTATTGTGTCAAGTTTCAAAGAGGTAGCACAAACCATGTTTGATTTAGAGTTCCAAATACATGTATCCGTATAGGAGAAAACAGAGTGAAACCTCAAAATGAAACCGGTTACTGCCAACGAACGGTTTAACCTAGAAGAACGAAATTTGGCGAGCCAAGTGGGATTGGTGTACTGATCATTACCTGAAAGTTTCATCAAGATTGGGTGAAAAAGTGTGTGCTGAGATTTCAGGCAACTCGTAGTTTTTTGGAAGCTTGGCAGGCCCTTTCCATGAAAGTGATTCTCGCCAGTCTCTGCTTAGGGCTACATCAACAGCAAACAAACCATAGAGATAGAACTTGAAACTGCTTTATTGTGTCAAGTTTCAAAGAGCTAGCACAAACCGGGTGTGATTTAGAGTTCCAAATACATGTATCCCTATAGGAGAAAACAGAGTGAAACCTCAAAATGAAACCGGTTACTGCCAACGAACGGTTTAAAATAGAAGAATGAAATTTGGCGAGCTAAGTGGGATTGGTGTACTGATCATTACCTGAAAGTTTCATCAAGATTGGGTGAAAAAGTGTGTGCTGAGATTTCAGGCAACTCGTAGTTTTTTGGAAGCTTGGCAGGCCCTTTCCATGAAAGTGATTCTCGCCAGTCTCTGCTTAGGGCTACATCAACAGCAAACAAACCATAGAGATAGAACTTGAAACTGCTTTATTGTGTCAAGTTTCAAAGAGCTAGCACAAACCGTGTTTGATTTAGAGTTCCAAGTACATGTATCCCTATAAGAGAAAACAGAGTGAAACCTCAAAATGAAACCGGTTGCTGTCAACGAACGGTTTAACCTAGAAGAACGAAATTTGGCGAGCCAAGTGGGATTGGTGTACTGATCATTACCTGAAAGTTTCATCAAGATTGGGTGAAAAAGTGTGTGCTGAGATTTCAGGCAACTCGTAGTGTTTTGGAAGCTTGGCAGGCCCTTTCCATGAAAGTGATTCTCGCCAGTCTCTGCTTAGGGCTACATCAACAGCAAACAAACCATAGAGATAGAACTTGAAACTGCTTTTTTGTGTCAAGTTTCAAAGAGCTATCAAAAACCGTGTTTGATTTTGAGTTCCAAATACATGTATCCATATGGGAGAAAACAGAGTGAAACCTCAAAATGAAACTGGTTACTGCCAACGAACGGTTTAACCTAGAAGAACGAAATTTGGCGAGCCAAGTGGGATTGGTGTACTGATCATTACCTGAAAGTTTCATCAAGATTGGGTGAAAAAGTGTGTGCTGAGATTTCAGGCAACTCGTAGTTTTTTGGAAGCTTGGCAGGCCCTTTCCATGAAAGTGATTTTCGCCAGTCTCTGCTTAGGGCTACATCAACAGCAAACAAACCATAAAGATAGAACTTGAAACTGCTTTATTGTGTCAAGTTTCAAAGAGCTAGCACAAACCGTGTTTGATTTAGAGTTCCAAATACATGTATGCCTATAGGAGAAAACAGAGTGAAACCTCAAAATGAAACCGGTTACTTCCAACGAACGGTTTAACCTAGAAGAACGAGATTTGGTGAGCAAAGTGGGATTGGTGTACTGATCATTACCTGAAAGTTTCATCAAGATTGAATGAAGAAGTGTTTGTTGAGATTTCAGGCAACTCGTAGTTTTTTGAAATCTTGGCAGGCCCTTTCCATGAAAGTGATTCTTGCCAGTTTCTGCTTAGGGCTACATCAACAGCAAACAAACCATAGAGATAGAACTTGAAACTTCTTTATTGTGTCAAGTTTGAAAGAGCTAGCACAAACCGTGTTTGATTTAGAGTTCCAAATACATTTATCCCTATAGGAGAAAACAGAGTGAAACCTCAAAATGAAACCGGATACTGCCAACAAACAGTTTAACCTAGAAGAACAAAATTTGGCGAGCCAGGTGGGATTGGTGTACTGATCATTACCTGAAAGTTTCATCACGATTAAGTGAAAAAGTGTGTGCTGAGATTTCAGGCAACTCGTAGTTTTTTGGAAGCTTGGCAGGCCCTCTTCATGAAAGTGATTCTCGCCAGTCTCTGCTTAGGGCTACATCAACAGCAAACAAACCATAGAGATAGAACTTGAAACTGCTTTATTGTGTCAAGTTTCAAAGAGCTAGCACAAACCGTGTTTGATTTAGAGTTCCAAATACATGTATCCCTATAGGAGAAAACAGAGTGAAACCTCAAAATGAAACCGGTTACTGCCAACGAACGGTTTAACCTAGAAGAACCAAATTTGGCGAGCCAAGTGGGATTGGTGTACTGATCATTACCTTTAAGTTTCATCAAGATTGGGTAAAAAAGTGTGTGCTGAGATTTATGGGAACTCGTAGTTTTTTGGAAGCTTGGCAGGCCCTTTCCATGAAAGTGATTCTCGCCAGTCTCTAATTAGGGCTACATCAACAGCAAACAAACCATAAAGATAGAACTTGAAACTGCTTTATTGTGTCAAGTTTCAAAGAGCTAGCACAAACCGTGTTTGATTTAGAGTTCCAAATACATATATCCCTATGGGAGAAAACAGAGTGAAACCTCAAAATGAAACCGGTTACTGCCAACGAACGGTTTAACCTAGAAGAACGAAATTTGGCGAGCCAAGTGGGATTGATGTACTGATCATTACCTGAAAGTTTCATCAAGATTGGGTGAAAAAGTGTGTGCTGAGATTTCAGGAAACTCGTAGTTTTTTGGAAGCTTGGCAGGCCCTTTCCATGAAAGTGATTCTCGCCAGTCTCTGCTTAGGGCTACATCAACAGCAAACAAACCATAGAGATAGAACTTGAAACTGCTTTATTGTGTCAATTTTCAAAGAGCTAGCACAAACCGTGTTTGATTTAGAGTTCCAAATACATGTATCCCTATAGGAGAAAACAGAGTGAAACCTCAAAATGAAACCGGTAACTGCCAACGAATGGTTTAACCTAGAGGAACGAAATTTGGCGAGCCAAGTTGGATTGGTGTACTGATCATTACCTGAAAGTTTCATCCAGATTGGGTGAAAAAGTGTGTGCTGAGATTTCAGGAAACTCGTAGTTTTTTGGAAGCTTGGCAGGCCCTTCCCATGAAAGTGATTCTCGCCAGTCTCTGTTTAGGGCTACATCAACAGCAAACAAACCATAGAGATAGAACTTGAAACTGCTTTATTGTGTCAAGTTTCAATGAGCTAGCACAAACCGTGTTTGATTTAGAGTTCCAAATACATGTATCCCTTTGGAGAAAACAGAGTGAAACCTCAAAATGAAACCGGTTAATGCCAACGAACGGTTCAACCTAGAAAAACGAAATTTGGCGAGCCAAGTGGGATTGGTGTACTGATCATTACCTTAAAGTATCATCAAGATTGGGTGAAAAAGTGTTTGCTGTGATTTCAGGCAACTCGTAGTTTTTTAAATGCTTGGCAGGCCCTTTCCATGAAAGTGATTCTCACCAGTCTCTGCTTAGGGCTACATAAACAGCAAACAAACCATAGAGATAGAACTTGAAACTGCTTTATTGTGTCAAGTTTCAAAGAGCTAGCACAAACCGTGTTTGATTTAGAGTTCCAAATACATGTATCCCTATAGGAGAAAACAGAGTGAACCTCAAAATGAAACTGGTTACTGCCAACGAACGGTTTATCCTAGAAGAACGAAATTTGGCGAGCCAAGTGGGATTGGTGTACTGATCATTACCTGAAAGTTTCATCAAGATTGGGTGAAAAAGTGTGTGCTGAGATTTCAGGCAACTCATAGTTATTTGGAAGCTTGGCAGGCCCTTCCCATTAAAGTGATTCTCGCCAGTCTCTGCTTAGGGCTACATCAACAGCAAACAAACCATAGAGATAGAACTTTAAACTGCTTTATTGTGTCAAGTTTCAAAGAGCTAGCACAAACCGTGTTTGATTTAGAGTTCCAAATACATGTATCCCTATAGGAGAAAACAGAGTGAAACCTCAAAATGAAACCGGTTACTGCCAACGAACGGTTTAACCTAGAAGAACCAAATTTGGCGAGCCAAGTGGGATTGGTGTACTGATCATTACCTGAAAGTTTCATCAAGATTGGGTAAAAAAGTGTGTGCTGAGATTTATGGGAACTCGTAGTTTTTTGGAAGCTTGGCAGGCCCTTTCCATGAAAGTGATTCTCGCCAGTCTCTACTTAGGGCTACATCAACAGCAAACAAACCATAAAGATAGAACTTGAAACTGCTTTATTGTGTCAAGTTTCAAAGAGCTAGCACAAACCGTGTTTGATTTAGAGTTCCAAATACATATATCCCTATGGGAGAAAACAGAGTGAAACCTCAAAATGAAACCGGTTACTGCCAACGAACGGTTTAACCTAGAAGAACGAAATTTGGCGAGCCAAGTGGGATTGATGTACTTATCATTACCTGAAAGTTTCATCAAGATTGGGTGAAAAAGTGTGTGCTGAGATTTCAGGAAACTCGTAGTTTTTTGGAAGCTTGGCAGGCCCTTTCCATGAAAGTGATTCTCGCCAGTCTCTGCTTAGGGCTACATCAACAGCAAACAAACCATAGAGATAGAACTTGAAACTGCTTTATTGTGTCAATTTTCAAAGAGCTAGCACAAACCGTGTTTGATTTAGAGTTCCAAATACATGTATCCCTATAGGAGAAAACAGAGTGAAACCTCAAAATGAAACCGGTAACTGCCAACGAATGGTTTAACCTAGAGGAACGAAATTTGGCGAGCCAAGTTGGATTGGTGTACTGATCATTACCTGAAAGTTTCATCCAGATTGGGTGAAAAAGTGTGTGTTGAGATTTCAGGAAACTCGTAGTTTTTTGGAAGCTTGGCAGGCCCTTCCCATGAAAGTGATTCTCGCCAGTCTCTGTTTAGGGCTACATCAACAGCAAACAAACCATAGAGATAGAACTTGAAACTGCTTTATTGTGTCAAGTTTCAATGAGCTAGCACAAACCGTGTTTGATTTAGAGTTCCAAATACATGTATCCCTTTGGAGAAAACAGAGTGAAACCTCAAAATGAAACCGGTTAATGCCAACGAACGGTTCAACCTAGAAAAACGAAATTTGGCGAGCCAAGTGGGATTGGTGTACTGATCATTACCTTAAAGTATCATCAAGATTGGGTGAAAAAGTGTTTGCTGTGATTTCAGGCAACTCGTAGT
Organism: Ictidomys tridecemlineatus; assembly: GCF_052094955.1. Classification (NCBI taxonomy): domain Eukaryota; kingdom Metazoa; phylum Chordata; class Mammalia; order Rodentia; family Sciuridae; genus Ictidomys; species Ictidomys tridecemlineatus. The sequence continues at coordinate 11,814 of NW_027524519.1, forward strand.
TTTTTAAATGCTTGGCAGGCCCTTTCCATGAAAGTGATTCTCACCAGTCTCTGCTTAGGGCTACATAAACAGCAAACAAACCATAGAGATAGAACTTGAAACTGCTTTATTGTGTCAAGTTTCAAAGAGCTAGCACAAACCGTGTTTGATTTAGAGTTCCAAATACATGTATCCCTATAGGAGAAAACAGAGTGAACCTCAAAATGAAACTGGTTACTGCCAACGAACGGTTTATCCTAGAAGAACGAAATTTGGCGAGCCAAGTGGGATTGGTGTACTGATCATTACCTGAAAGTTTCATCAAGATTGGGTGAAAAAGTGTGTGCTGAGATTTCAGGCAACTCATAGTTATTTGGAAGCTTGGCAGGCCCTTCCCATTAAAGTGATTCTCGCCAGTCTCTGCTTAGGGCTACATCAACAGCAAACAAACCATAGAGATAGAACTTTAAACTGCTTTATTGTGTCAAGTTTCAAAGAGCTAGCACAAACCGTGTTTGATTTAGAGTTCCAAATACATGTATCCCTATAGGAGAAAACAGAGTGAAACCTCAAAATGAAACCGGTTACTGCCAACGAACGGTTTAACCTAGAAGAACCAAATTTGGCGAGCCAAGTGGGATTGGTGTACTGATCATTACCTGAAAGTTTCATCAAGATTGGGTAAAAAAGTGTGTGCTGAGATTTATGGGAACTCGTAGTTTTTTGGAAGCTTGGCAGGCCCTTTCCATGAAAGTGATTCTCGCCAGTCTCTACTTAGGGCTACATCAACAGCAAACAAACCATAAAGATAGAACTTGAAACTGCTTTATTGTGTCAAGTTTCAAAGAGCTAGCACAAACCGTGTTTGATTTAGAGTTCCAAATACATATATCCCTATGGGAGAAAACAGAGTGAAACCTCAAAATGAAACCGGTTACTGCCAACGAACGGTTTAACATAGAAGAACGAAATTTGGCGAGCCAAGTGGAATTGATGTACTGATCATTACCTGAAAGTTTCATCAAGATTGGGTGAAAAAGTGTGTGCTGAGATTTCAGGAAACTCGTAGTTTTTTGGAAGCTTGGCAGGCCCTTTCCATGAAAGTGATTCTCGCCAGTCTCTGCTTAGGGCTACATCAACAGCAAACAAACCATAGAGATAGAACTTGAAACTGCTTTATTGTGTCAATTTTCAAAGAGCTAGCACAAACCGTGTTTGATTTAGAGTTCCAAATACATGTATCCCTATAGGAGAAAACAGAGTGAAACCTCAAAATGAAACCGGTATCTGCCAACGAATGGTTTAACCTAGAGGAACGAAATTTGGCGAGCCAAGTTGGATTGGTGTACTGATCATTACCTGAAAGTTTCATCCAGATTGGGTGAAAAAGTGTGTGCTGAGATTTCAGGCAACTCGTAGTTTTTTGGAAGCTTGGCAGGCCCTTCCCATGAAAGTGATTCTCGCCAGTCTCTGTTTAGGGCTACATCAACAGCAAACAAACCATAGAGATAGAACTTGAAACTGCTTTATTGTGTCAAGTTTCAATGAGCTAGCACAAACCGTGTTTGATTTAGAGTTCCAAATACATGTATCCCTTTGGAGAAAACAGAGTGAAACCTCAAAATGAAACCGGTTAATGCCAACGAACGGTTCAACCTAGAAAAACGAAATTTGGCGAGCCAAGTGGGATTGGTGTACTGATCATTACCTTAAAGTATCATCAAGATTGGGTGAAAAAGTGTTTGCTGTGATTTCAGGCAACTCGTAGTTTTTTAAATGCTTGGCAGGCCCTTTCCATGAAAGTGATTCTCACCAGTCTCTGCTTAGGGCTACATAAACAGCAAACAAACCATAGAGATAGAACTTGAAACTGCTTTATTGTGTCAAGTTTCAAAGAGCTAGCACAAACCGTGTTTGATTTAGAGTTCCAAATACATGTATCCCTATAGGAGAAAACAGAGTGAACCTCAAAATGAAACTGGTTACTGCCAACGAACGGTTTATCCTAGAAGAACGAAATTTGGCGAGCCAAGTGGGATTGGTGTACTGATCATTACCTGAAAGTTTCATCAAGATTGGGTGAAAAAGTGTGTGCTGAGATTTCAGGCAACTCATAGTTATTTGGAAGCTTGGCAGGCCCTTCCCATTAAAGTGATTCTCGCTAGTCTCTGCTTAGGGCTACATCAACAGCAAACAAACCATAGAGATAGAACTTTAAACTGCTTTATTGTGTCAAGTTTCAAAGAGCTAGCACAAACCGTGTTTGATTTAGAGTTCCAAATACATGTATCCCTATAGGAGAAAACAGAGTGAAACCTCAAAATGAAACCGGTTACTGCCAACGAACGGTTTAACCTAGAAGAACCAAATTTGGCGAGCCAAGTGGGATTGGTGTACTGATCATTACCTGAAAGTTTCATCAAGATTGGGTAAAAAAGTGTGTGCTGAGATTTATGGGAACTCGTAGTTTTTTGGAAGCTTGGCAGGCCCTTTCCATGAAAGTGATTCTCGCCAGTCTCTACTTAGGGCTACATCAACAGCAAACAAACCATAAAGATAGAACTTGAAACTGCTTTATTGTGTCAAGTTTCAAAGAGCTAGCACAAACCGTGTTTGATTTAGAGTTCCAAATACATATATCCCTATGGGAGAAAACAGAGTGAAACCTCAAAATGAAACCGGTTACTGCCAACGAACGGTTTAACCTAGAAGAACGAAATTTGGCGAGCCAAGTGGGATTGATGTACTGATCATTACCTGAAAGTTTCATCAAGATTGGGTGAAAAAGTGTGTGCTGAGATTTCAGGAAACTCGTAGTTTTTTGGAAGCTTGGCAGGCCCTTTCCATGAAAGTGATTCTCGCCAGTCTCTGCTTAGGGCTACATCAACAGCAAACAAACCATAGAGATAGAACTTGAAACTGCTTTATTGTGTCAAGTTTCAATGAGCTAGCACAAACCGTGTTTGATTTAGAGTTCCAAATACATGTATCCCTTTGGAGAAAACAGAGTGAAACCTCAAAATGAAACCGGTTAATGCCAATGAACGGTTCAACCTAGAAAAACGAAATTTGGCGAGCCAAGTGGGATTGGTGTACTGATCATTACCTTAAAGTATCATCAAGATTGGGTGAAAAAGTGTTTGCTGTGATTTCAGGCAACTCGTAGTTTTTTAAATGCTTGGCAGGCCCTTTCCATGAAAGTGATTCTCACCAGTCTCTGCTTAGGGCTACATAAACAGCAAACAAAGCATAGAGATAGAACTTGAAACTGCTTTATTGTGTCAAGTTTCAAAGAGCTAGCACAAACCGTGTTTGATTTAGAGTTCCAAATACATGTATCCCTATAGGAGAAAACAGAGTGAACCTCAAAATGAAACTGGTTACTGCCAACGAACGGTTTATCCTAGAAGAACGAAATTTGGCGAGCCAAGTGGGATTGGTGTACTGATCATTACCTGAAAGTTTCATCAAGATTGGGTGAAAAAGTGTGTGCTGAGATTTCAGGCAACTCATAGTTATTTGGAAGCTTGGCAGGCCCTTCCCATTAAAGTGATTCTCGCCAGTCTCTGCTTAGGGCTACATCAACAGCAAACAAACCATAGAGATAGAACTTTAAACTGCTTTATTGTGTCAAGTTTCAAAGAGCTAGCACAAACCGTGTTTGATTTAGAGTTCCAAATACATGTATCCCTATAGGAGAAAACAGAGTGAAACCTCAAAATGAAACCGGTTACTGCCAACGAACGGTTTAACCTAGAAGAACGAAAATTTGGCTAGCCAAGTGGGATTGGTGTACTGATCATTACCTGAAAGTTTCATCAAGATTGGTTAAAAAAGTGTGTGCTGAGATTTATGGGAACTCGTAGTTTTTTTGGAAGCTTGGCAGGCCCTTTTCCATGAAAGTGATTCTCGCCAGTCTCTACTTAGGGCTACATCAACACCAAACAAACCATAAAGATAGAACTTGAAACTGCTTTATTGTGTCAAGTTTCAAAGAGCTAGCACAAACCGTGTTTGATTTAGAGTTCCAAATACATATATCCCTATGGGAGAAAACAGAGTGAAACCTCAAAATGAAACCGGTTACTGCCAACGAACGGTTTAACCTAGAAGAACGAAATTTGGCGAGCCATGTGGGATTGATGTACTGATCATTACCTGAAAGTTTCATCAAGATTGGGTGAAAAAGTGTGTGCTGAGATTTCAGGAAACTCGTAGTTTTTTGGAAGCTTGGCAGGCCCTTTCCATGAAAGTGATTCTCGCCAGTCTCTGCTTAGGGCTACATCAACAGCAAATAAACCATAGAGATAGAACTTGAAACTGCTTTATTGTGTCAATTTTCAAAGAGCTAGCACAAACCGTGTTTGATGAAGAGTTCCAAATACATGTATCCCTATAGGAGAAAACAGAGTGAAACCTCAAAATGAAACCGGTATCTGCCAACGAATGGTTTAACCTAGAGGAACGAAATTTGGCGAGCCAAGTTGGATTGGTGTACTGATCATTACCTGAAAGTTTCATCCAGATTGGGTGAAAAAGTGTGTGCTGAGATTTCAGGCAACTCGTAGTTTTTGGAAGCTTGGCAGGCCCTTCCCATGAAAGTGATTCTCGCCAGTCTCTGTTTAGGGCTACATCAACAGCAAACAAACCATAGAGATAGAACTTGAAACTGCTTTATTGTGTCAAGTTTCAATGAGCTAGCACAAACCGTGTTTGATTTAGAGTTCCAAATACATGTATCCCTTTGGAGAAAACAGAGTGAAACCTCAAAATGAAACCCGTTAATGCCAACGAACGGTTTAACCCTAGAAAAACGAAATTTGGCGAGCCAAGTGGGATTGGTGTACTGATCATTACCTTAAAGTATCATCAAGATTGGGTGAAAAAAGTGTTTGCTGAGATTTCAGGCAACTCGTAGTTTTTTAAATGCTTGGCAGGCCCTTTCCATGAAAGTGATTCTCGCCAGTCTCTGCTTAGGGCTACATAAACAGCAAACACACCATAGAGATAGAACTTGAAACTGCTTTATTGTGTCAAGTTTCAAAGAGCTAGCACAAACCGTGTTTGATTTAGAGTTCCAAATACATGTATCCCTATAGGAGAAAACAGAGTGAACCTCAAAATGAAACTGGTTACTGCCAACGAACGGTTTATCCTGGAAGAACGAAATTTGGCGAGCCAAGTGGGATTGGTGTACTGATCATTACCTGAAAGTTTCATCAAGATTGGGTGAAAAAGTGTGTGCTGAGATTTCAGGCAACTCATAGTTATTTGGAAGCTTGGCAGGCCCTTCCCATTAAAGTGATTCTCGCCAGTCTCTGCTTAGGGCTACATCAACAGCAAACAAAACATAGAGATAGAACTTTAAACTGCTTTATTGTGTCAAGATTCAAAGAGCTAGCACAAACCGTGTTTGATTTAGAGTTCCAAATACATGTATCCCTTTGGAGTAAACAGAGTGAAACCTCAAAATGAAACCGGTTACTGCCAACGAACGGTTTAACCTAGAAAAACGAAATTTGGCGAGCCAAGTGGGATTGGTGTACTGATCATTACCTGAAAGTTTCATCAAGATTGGGTGAAGAAGTGTTTGCTGAGATTTCAGGCAACTGGTAGTTTTATGGAAGCTTGGCAGGCCCTTTCCATGAAAGTGATTCTCGCCAGTCTCTGCTTAGGGCTACATCAACAGCAAACAAACCATAGAGATAGAACTTTAAACTGCTTTATTGTGTCAAGTTTCAAAGAGCTAGCACAAACCGTGTTCGATTTAGAGTTCCAAATACATGTATCCCTATAGGAGAAAACAGAGTGAAACCTCAAAATGAAACTGGTTACTGCCAACGAAGGAATACCTAGAAGAACAAAATGTGGCAAGCCAAGTGGGATTGGTGTACTGATCATTACCTGAAAGTATCATCAAGATTGGGTGAAAAAGTGTTTGCTGAGATTTCAGGCAACTCGTAGTTTTTTGGAAGCTTGGCAGGCCCTTTCCATGAAAGTGATTCTCGCCAGTATCTGCTTAGGGCTACATCAACAGCAAACAAACCATAGGGATAGAACGTGAAACTGCTTTATTGTGTCAAGTTTCAAAGAGCTAGCACAAACCGTGTTTGATTTAGAGTTCCAAATACATGTATCCCTATAGGAGAAAACAGAGTGAAACCTCAAAATGAAACCGGTTACTGCCAACGAACGGTTAACCTAGAAGAACGAAATTTGGCTAGCCAAGTGGGATTGGTGTACTGATCATTACCTGAAAGTTTCATCAAGATTGGTTAAAAAAGTGTGTGCTGAGATTTATGGGAACTCGTAGTTTTTTGGAAGCTTGGCAGGCCCTTTCCATGAAAGTGATTCTCGCCAGTCTCTACTTAGGGCTACATCAACAGCAAACAAACCATAAAGATAGAACTTGAAACTGCTTTATTGTGTCAAGTTTCAAAGAGCTAGCACAAACCGTGTTTGATTTAGAGTTCCAAATACATATATCCCTATGGGAGAAAACAGAGTGAAACCTCAAAATGAAACCGGTTACTGCCAACGAACGGTTTAACCTAGAAGAACGAAATTTGGCGAGCCATGTGGGATTGATGTACTGATCATTACCTGAAAGTTTCATCAAGATTGGGTGAAAAAGTGTGTGCTGAGATTTCAGGAAACTCGTAGTTTTTTGGAAGCTTGGCAGGCCCTTTCCATGAAAGTGATTCTCGCCAGTCTCTGCTTAGGGCTACATCAACAGCAAATAAACCATAGAGATAGAACTTGAAACTGCTTTATTGTGTCAATTTTCAAAGAGCTAGCACAAACCGTGTTTGATGAAGAGTTCCAAATACATGTATCCCTATAGGAGAAAACAGAGTGAAACCTCAAAATGAAACCGGTATCTGCCAACGAATGGTTTAACCTAGAGGAACGAAATTTGGCGAGCCAAGTTGGATTGGTGTACTGATCATTACCTGAAAGTTTCATCCAGATTGGGTGAAAAAGTGTGTGCTGAGATTTCAGGCAACTCGTAGTTTTTTGGAAGCTTGGCAGGCCCTTCCCATGAAAGTGATTCTCGCCAGTCTCTGTTTAGGGCTACATCAACAGCAAACAAACCATAGAGATAGAACTTGAAACTGCTTTATTGTGTCAAGTTTCAATGAGCTAGCACAAACCGTGTTTGATTTAGAGTTCCAAATACATGTATCCCTTTGGAGAAAACAGAGTGAAACCTCAAAATGAAACCCGTTAATGCCAACGAACGGTTTAACCTAGAAAAACGAAATTTGGCGAGCCAAGTGGGATTGGTGTACTGATCATTACCTTAAAGTATCATCAAGATTGGGTGAAAAAGTGTTTGCTGAGATTTCAGGCAACTCGTAGTTTTTTAAATGCTTGGCAGGCCCTTTCCATGAAAGTGATTCTCGCCAGTCTCTGCTTAGGGCTACATAAACAGCAAACACACCATAGAGATAGAACTTGAAACTGCTTTATTGTGTCAAGTTTCAAAGAGCTAGCACAAACCGTGTTTGATTTAGAGTTCCAAATACATGTATCCCTATAGGAGAAAACAGAGTGAACCTCAAAATGAAACTGGTTACTGCCAACGAACGGTTTATCCTGGAAGAACGAAATTTGGCGAGCCAAGTGGGATTGGTGTACTGATCATTACCTGAAAGTTTCATCAAGATTGGGTGAAAAAGTGTGTGCTGAGATTTCAGGCAACTCATAGTTATTTGGAAGCTTGGCAGGCCCTTCCCATTAAAGTGATTCTCGCCAGTCTCTGCTTAGGGCTACATCAACAGCAAACAAAACATAGAGATAGAACTTTAAACTGCTTTATTGTGTCAAGATTCAAAGAGCTAGCACAAACCGTGTTTGATTTAGAGTTCCAAATACATGTATCCCTTTGGAGTAAACAGAGTGAAACCTCAAAATGAAACCGGTTACTGCCAACGAACGGTTTAACCTAGAAAAACGAAATTTGGCGAGCCAAGTGGGATTGGTGTACTGATCATTACCTGAAAGTTTCATCAAGATTGGGTGAAGAAGTGTTTGCTGAGATTTCAGGCAACTGGTAGTTTTATGGAAGCTTGGCAGGCCCTTTCCATGAAAGTGATTCTCGCCAGTCTCTGCTTAGGGCTACATCAACAGCAAACAAACCATAGAGATAGAACTTTAAACTGCTTTATTGTGTCAAGTTTCAAAGAGCTAGCACAAACCGTGTTCGATTTAGAGTTCCAAATACATGTATCCCTATAGGAGAAAACAGAGTGAAACCTCAAAATGAAACTGGTTACTGCCAACGAAGGAATTAACCTAGAAGAACAAAATGTGGCAAGCCAAGTGGGATTGGTGTACTGATCATTACCTGAAAGTATCATCAAGATTGGGTGAAAAAGTGTTTGCTGAGATTTCAGGCAACTCGTAGTTTTTTGGAAGCTTGGCAGGCCCTTTCCATGAAAGTGATTCTCGCCAGTATCTGCTTAGGGCTACATCAACAGCAAACAAACCATAGGGATAGAACGTGAAACTGCTTTATTGTGTCAAGTTTCAAAGAGCTAGCACAAACCGTGTTTGATTTAGAGTTCCAAATACATGTATCCCTATAGGAGAAAACAGAGTGAAACCTCAAAATGAAACCCGTTACTGCCAACGAACGGTTTAACCTAGAAGAACGAAATTTGGCGAGCCAAGTGGCATTGGTGTACTGATCATTACCTGAAAGTTTCATCAAGATTGGGTGAAAAAGTGTGTGCTGAGATTTCAGGCAACTCGTAGTTTTTTGGAAGCTTGGCAGGCCCTTTCCGTGAAAGTGATTCTCGCCAGTCTCTGCTTAGGGCTACATCAACAGGAAACAAACCATAGAGAAAGATCTTGAAACTGCTTTATTGTGTCAAGTTTCAAAGAGCTGGCAAAAACCGTGCTTGATTTAGAGTTCCAAATACATGTATCCCTATAGGAGAAAACAGAGTGAAACCTCAAAATGAAACCGGTAACTGCCAACGAATGGTTTAACCTAGAGGAACGAAATTTGGCGAGCCAAGTTGGATTGGTGTACTGATCATTACCTGAAAGTTTCATCAAGATTGGGTGAAAAAGTGTGTGCTGAGATTTCAGGCAACTCGTAGTTTTTTGGAAGCTTGGCAGGCCGTTCCCATAAAAGTGATTCTCGCCAGTCTCTGTTTAGGGCTACATCAACAGCAAAGAAACCATAGAGATAGAACTTGAAACTGCTTTATTGTGTCAAGTTTCAAAGAGCTAGCACAAACCGTGTTTGATTTAGAGTTTCAAATACATGTATCCCTTTGGAGTAAACAGAGTGAAACCTCAAAATGAAACTGGTTACTGCCAACGAACGGTTTAACCTAAAAAAACGAAATTTGGCGAGCCAAGTGGGATTGGTGTACTGATCATTACCTTAAAGTATCATCGAGATTGGGTGAAAAAGTGTTTGCTGAGATTTCAGACAACTCGTAGTTTTTTGGAAGCTTGGCAGGCCCTTTCCATGAAAGTGATTCTCGCCAATCTCTGCTTAGGGCTACATCAACAGCAAACAAACCATAGAGATAGAACTTGAAACTGCTTTATTGATTCAAGTTTCAAAGAGCTAGCACAAACCGTGTTTGATTTAGAGTTCCAAATACATGTATCCCTATAGGAGAAAACAGAGTGAAACCTCAAAATGAAACCGATTACTGCCAACGAATGGTTTAACCTAGAAGAACGAAATTTGGCGAGCCAAGTCGGATTGGTGTACTGATCATAACCTGAAAGTATCATCAAGATTGGGTGAAAAACTTTTTCCGGAGATTTCAGGCAACTCGTAGTTTTTTGGAAGCTTGGCAGGCCCTTTCCATGAAAGTGATTCTCGCCAGTCTCTGCTTAGGGCTACATCAACAGCAAACAAACCATAGAGATAGAACTTGAAACTGGTTATTGTGTCAAGTTTCAAAGAGCTAGCACAAACCGTGTTTGATTTAGAGTTCCAAATACATGTATCCCTATAGGAGAAAACAGAGGGAAACCTCAAAATCAAACCGGTTACTGCCAAGGAACGGTTTAAACTAGAAGAACGAAATTTGGTGAGCCAAGTGGGATTGGTGTACTGATGATTACCTGAAAGTTTCATCAAGATTGGGTGAAAAAGTGTGTGCTGAGATTTCAGGCAACTCGTAGTTTTTTGGAAGCTTGGCAGACCCTTTCCATGAAAGTGATTCTCGCCAGTCTCTGCTTAGGGCTACATCAACAGCAAACAAACCATAGAGATAGAACTTGAATCTGCTTTATTGTGTCAAGTTTCAAAGAGCTAGCACAAACCGTGTTTGATTTAGAGTTCCAAATACATGTATCCCTATAGGAGAAAACAGAGTGAAACCTCAAAATGAAACCTATTACTGCCAACGAAGGGTTTAACCTAGAAGAACGAAATTTGGCGAGCCAAGTGGGATTGGTGTACTGATCATTACCTGAAAGTATCATCAAGATTGTGTGAAAAAGTGTTTGCTGAGATTTCAGGCAACTCGTAGTTTTTTGGAAGCTTGGCAGGCCCTTTCAATGAAAGTGATTCTTGCCAGTCTCTGCTTAGGGCTACCTCAACAGCAAAAAAACCATAGAGATAGAACTTGAAACTGCTTTATTGTGTCAAGTTTCAAAGAGCTAGCACAAACCGTGTTTGATTTAGAGTTCCAAATACATGTATTTCTTTGGAGAAAACAGAGTGAAACCTCAAAATGAAACCGTTTACTGCCAACGAACGGTTTAACCTAGAAGAACAAAATTTGGAGAGCCAACTGGGATTGGTGTACTGACCATTACCAGAAAGTTTCATCAAGATTGGGTGAAAAAGTGTTTGCTGAGATTTCAGGCAACTCGTAGTTTTTTGGAAGCTTGGCAGGCCCTTTCCATGAAAGTGATCCTCGCCAGTCTCTGCTTAGTGCTACATCAACAGCAAACAAACAATAGAGATAGAACTTAAAACTGCTTTATTGTGTCAAGTTTAAAAGAGCTAGCACAAACCGTGTTTGATTTAGAGTTCCAAATACAAGTATCCCTATAGGAGAAAACAGAGTGAAACCTCAAAATGAAACCGGTTACTGCCAACGAACGGTTTAACCTAGAAGAACGAAATTTGGCAAGCCAAGTGGGATTGGTGTACTGATCATTACCTGAAAGTTTCATCAAGATTGGGTGAAAAAGTGTTTGCTGAGATTTCAGGCAACTCGTAGTTTTTGGAAGCTTGGCAGGCCCTTTCCATGAAAGTGATTCTCGCCAGTCTCTGCTTAGGGCTACATCAACAGCAAACAAACTGTAGAGATAGAACTTGAAACTGCTTTATTGTGTCAAGTTTCAAAGAGCTAGCACAAACCGTGTTTGATTTAGAGTTCCAAATACATGTATCCCTATAGGAGAAAACAGAGTGAATCCTCAAAATGAAACCAGTTACTGCCAACGAATGGTTTTACCTAGAAGAACGAAATTTGGAGAGCCAAGTGGGATTGGTGTACTGATCATTACCTGAAAGTTTCATCAAGATTGGGTGAAAAAGTGTGTGCTGAGATTTCAGGCAACTCGTAGTTTTTTGGAAGCTTGGCAGGCCCTATCAATGAAAGTGATTCTCACCAGTCTCTGCTTAGGGCTACATTAACAGCAAACAAACCATAGAGATAGAACTTGAAACTGCTTTATTGTGTCAAGTTTCAAAGAGCTAGTACAAACCGTGTTTGATTTACAGTTCCAAACACATGTATCCCTTTGGAGAAAACAGAGTGAAACCTCAAAATGAAACCGGTTGCTGCCAACGAACGGTTTAACTTAGAAGAACAAAATTTGGCGAGCCAAGTGGGATTGGTGTACTGATCATTATCTGAAAGTATCATCAAGATTGGGTGAAAAAGTGTTTGCTGAGATTTCAGGCAACTCGTAGTTTTTTGAAAGCTTGGCAGGCCCTTTCCATGAAAGTGATTCTCGCCAGTCTCTGCTTAGGGCTACATCAACAGCAAACAAATCATAGAGAAAGAACTTGAAACTGCTTTATTGTGTCAAGTTTCAAAGAGCTAGCACAAACCGTGTTTGATTTAGAGTTCCAAATACATGTATCCCTATAGGAGAAAACAGAGTGAAACCTCAAAATGAAAACGGTTACTGCCAACGAACGGTTTAACCTAGAAGAACGAAATTTGGCGAGCCAAGTGGGATTGGTGTACTGATCATTACCTGAAAGGTTCATCAAGATTGGGTGAAAAAGTGTTTGCTGAGATTTTAGGCAACTCGTAGTTTTTGGAAGCTTGGCAGGCCCTTTCCATGAAAGTGATTCTTGCCAGTCTCTGCTTAGGGCTACATCAACAGCAAACAAACCATAGAGATAGAACTTGAAACTGCTTTATTGTGTCAAGTTTCAAAGAGCTAGCACAAACCGTGTTTGATTTAGAGTTCCAAATACATGTATCCCTATAGGAGAAAACAGAGTGAAACCTCAAAATGAAAACGGTTACTGCCAACGAACGGTTTAACCTAGAAGAACGAAATTTGGCGAGCCAAGTGGGATTGGTGTACTGATCATTACCTGAAAGGTTCATCAAGATTGGGTGAAAAAGTGTTTGCTGAGATTTTAGGCAACTCGTAGTTTTTGGAAGCTTGGCAGGCCCTTTCCATGACAGTGATTCTCGCCAGTCTCTGCTTAGGGCTACATCAACAGCAAAAAAACCATAGAGATAGAACTTGAAACTGCTTTATTGTGTCATGTTTCAAAGAGCTAGCACAAACCGTGTTTGATTTAGAGTTCCAAATACATGAATCCCTATAGGAGAAATCAGAGTGAAACCTCAAAATGAAACCGGTTACTGCCAACGAACGGTTTAACCTAAAAGAACGAAATTTGGCGAGCCAAGTGGGATTGGTGTACTGATCATTACCTGAAAGTTTCATCAAGATTGGGTGAAAAAGTGTGTGCTGAGATTTCAGGCAACTCATAGTTTTTTGGAAGCTTGGCAGGCCCTTTCCATGAAAGTGATTCTCGCCAGTCTTTGCTGAGGGCTACATCAACAGCATACAAACCATAGAGATAGAACTTGAAACTGCTTTATTGTGTCAAGTTTCAAAGAGCTAGCACAAACCGTGTTTGATTTAGAGTTCCAAATACATGTATCTCTATAGGAGAAAACACAGTGAAACCTCAAAATGAAACCGGTTACTGCCAGCGAACGGTTTAACCTAGAAGAACGAAATTTGGCGAGCCAAGTGGGAATGGTGTACTGATCATTACCTGAAAGTTTCATCAAGATTGGGTGAAAAAGTGTTTGCTGAGATTTCAGGCAACTTGTTTTTTGGAAGCTTGGCAGGCCATTTCCATGAAAGTGATTCTCGCCAGTCTCTGCTTAGGGCTACATCAACAGCAAACAAACCATAGAGATAGAACTTGAAACTGCTTTATTGTGTCAAGTTTCAAAGAGCTAGCACAAACCGTGTTTGCTTTAGAGTTCCAAATACATGTATCCCTATAGGAGAAAACAGAGTGAAACCTCAAAATGAAACCGGTTACTGCCAACGAACGGTTTAACCTAGAAGAACGAAATTTGGCGAGCCCAGTGGGATTGGTGTACTGATCATTACCTGAAAGGTTCATCAAGATTGGGTGAAAAAGTGTTTGCTGAGATTTTAGGCAACTCGTAGTTTTTGGAAGCTTGGCAGGCCCTTTCCATGACAGTGATTCTCGCCAGTCTCTGCTTAGGGCTACATCAATAGCAAAAAAACCATAGAGATAGAACTTGAAACTGCTTTATTGTGTCAAGTTTCAAAGAGCTAGCACAAACCGTATTTGATTTAGAGTTCCAAATACATGTATCCCTATAGGAGAAAACAGAGTGAAACCTCAAAATGAAACCGGTTACTGCCAACGAACGGTTTAACCTAAAAGAACGAAATTTTGCGAGCCAAGTGGGATTGGTGTACTGATCATTACCTGAAAGTATCATCAAGATTGGGTGAAAAAGTGTGTGCTGAGATTTCAGGCAACTCATAGTTTTTTGGAAGCTTGGCAGGCCCTTTCCATGAAAGTGATTCTCGCCAGTCTCTGCTGAGGGCTACATCAACAGCAAACAAACCATAGAGATAGAACTTGAAACTGCTTTATTCTGTCAAGTTTCAAAGAGCTAGCACAAACCGTGTTTGATTTAGAGTTCCAAATACATGTATCCCTATAGGAGAAAACACAGTGAAACCTCAAAATGAAACCGGTTACTGCCAACGAACGGTTTAACCTAGAAGAACGAAATTTGGCGAGCCAAGTGGGATTGGTGTACTGATCATTACCTGAAAGTATCATCAAGATTGGGTGAAAAAGTGTTTGCTGAGATTTCAGGCAACTCGTAGTTTTTTGGAAGCTTGGCAGGCCATTTCCATGAAAGTGATTCTCGCCAGTATCTGCTTAGGGCTACATCAAAAGCAAACAAACCATAGAGATAGAACTTGAAACTGCTTTATTGTGTCAAGTTTCAAAGAGCTAGCACAAACCGTGTTTGATTTAGAATTCCAAATACATGTATCCCTATAGAGGAAAACAGAGTGAAACATCAAAATGAAACCGGTTACTGCCAACGAACGGTTTAACCTAGAATAACAAAATTTGGCGAGCTAAGTGGGATTGGTGTACTGATCATTACCTGAAAGTTTCATCAAGATTGGTTGTAAAAGTGTGTGCTGAGATTTCAGGCAACTCGTAGTTTTTTGGAAGCTTGGCAGGCCCTTTCCATGAAAGTGATTCTCGCCAGTCTCTGCTTAGGGCTACATCAACAGCAAACAAACCATAGAGATAGAACTTGAAACTGCTTTATTGTGTCAAGTTTCAAAGAGCTAGCACAAACCGTGTTTGATTTAGAGTTCTAAATACATGTATCCCTATAGGAGAAAACAGAGTGAAACCTCAAAATGAAACCGGTTACTGCCAATGAACGGTTTAACCTAGAAGAACAAAATTTGGCGAGCCAAGTGGGATTGGTGTACTGATCATTACCTGAAAGTATCATCAAGATGGGGTGAAAAAGTGTTTGCTGAGATTTCTGGCAACTCGTAGTTTTTTGGAATCTTGGCAGGCCCTTTCCATGAAAGAGATTTTTGCCAGTCTCTGCTTAGGGCTACATCAACAGCAAACAAACCATAGAGATAGAACTTGAAACTGCTTTATTGTGTCAAGTTTCAAAGAGCTAGCAAAAACCGTGTTTGATTTAGAGTTCCAAATACATGTATCCCTATAGGAGAAAACAGAGTGAAACCTCAAAATGAAACCGGTTACAGCCAACGAACGGTTTAAACTAGAAGAACGAAATTTTGCGAGCCTAGTGGGATTGGTGTACTGATCATTACCTGAAAGTATCATCAAGATTGGGTGAAAATAGTGTTTGCTGAGATTTCAGGCAACATGTTTTTTTGAAGCTTGGCAGGCCCTTTCCATGAAAGTGATTCTCACTAGTCTCTGCTTAGGGCTACATCAACAGCAAACAAACCATAGAGATAGAACTTGAAACTGCTTTATTGTGTCAAGTTTCAAAGAGGTAGCACAAACCGTGTTTGATTTAAAGTTCCAAATACATGTATCCCTATAGGAGAAAACAGAGTGAAACCTCAAAATGAAACCGGTTACAACCAACGAACGGTTTAAACTAGAAGAACGAAATTTTGCGAGCCAAGTGGGATTGGTGTACTGATCATTACCTGAAAGTATCATCAAGATGGGGTGAAAAAAGTGTTTGCTGAGATTTCAGGCAACTCGTAGTTTTTTGGAAGCTTGGCAGGCCCTTTCCATGAAAGTGATTCTCGCCAGTCTCTGCTTAGGGCTACATCAACAGCAAACAAACCATAGAGATAGAACTTGAAACTGCTTTATTGTGTCAAGTTTCAAAGAGCTAGCACAAACCGTGTTTGATTTAGAGTTCCAAATACATGTATCCCTATAGGAGAAAACAGAGTGATACCTCAAAATGAAACCGGTTACTGCCAAAGAATGGTTTAACCTAGAACGAAATTTGGCGAGCCAAGTGGGATTGGTGTACTGATCATTACCTGAAAGTTTCATCAAGATTGGGTGAAAAAGTGTGTGCTGAGATTTCAGGCAAATCGTAGTTTTTTGGAAGCTTGGTAGGCCCTTTTTACGAAAGTGATTCTCGCCAGTCTCTGCTTAGGGCTACATCAACAGCAAACAAACCATAGAGATAGAACTTGAAACTGCTTTATTGTGTCAAGTTTCAAAGAGCTAGCACAAACCGTGTTTGATTTAGAGTTCCAAATACTTGTATCCGTATAGGAGAAAACAGAGTGAAACCTCAAAATGAAACCGGTTACAGCCAACGAACGGTTTAACCTAGAAGAACGAAATTTGGCGAGACAAGTGGGATTGGATTACTGATCATTACCTGAAATTTTCATCAAGATTGGGTGAAAAAGTGTGTTCTGAGATTTCAGGCAACTCGTAGTTTTTTGGAAGCTTGGCAGGCCCTTTCCATGAAAGTGATTCTCGCCAGTCTCTGCTTAGGGCTACATCAACAGCAAACAAACCATAGAGATAGAACTTGAAACTGCTTTATTGTGTCAAGTTTCAAAGAGCTAGCACAAACCGTGTTTGATTTAGAGTTCCAAATACATGTATCCCTATAGGAGAAAACAGAGTGAAACCTCAAAATGAAACCGGTTACTGCCAACGAACGGTTTAACCTAGAAGAACAAAATTTGGCGAGTCAAGTGGGATTGGTGTACTGATCATTACCTGAAAGTATCATCAAGATGGGGTGAAAAAGTGTTTGTGAGATTTCTGGCAACTCGTAGTTTTTTGGAATCTTGGCAGGCCCTTTCCATGAAAGAGATTTTTGCCAGTCTCTGCTTAGGGCTACATCAACAGCAAACAAACCATAGAGATAGAACTTGAAACTGCATTATTGTGTCAAGTTTCAAAGAGCTAGCAAAAACCGTGTTTGATTTAGAGTTCCAAATACATGTATCCCTATAGGAGAAAACAGAGTGAAACCTCAAAATGAAACCGGTTACAGCCAACAAACGGTTTAACCTAGAAGAACGAAATTTGGCGAGACAAGTGGGATTGGATTAGTGATCATTACCTGAAAGTATCATCAAGATTGGGTGAAAAAAGTGTTTGCTGAGATTTCAGGCAACTCGTAGTTTTTTGGAAGCTTGGCAGGCCCTTTCCATGAAAGTGATTCTCGCCAGTATCTGCTTAGGGCTACATCAAAAGCAAACAAACCATAGAGATAGAACTTGAAACTGCTTTATTGTGTCAAGTTTCAAAGAGCTAGCACAAACCGTGTTTGATTTAGAGTTCCAAATACATGTATCCCTATAGGAGAAAACAGAGTGAAACCTCATAATGAAACCGGTTACAGCCAACGAACGGTTTAACCTAGAAGAACCAAATTTGGCGAGCCAAGTGGGATTGGTGTACTGATCATTTCCTGAAAGTATCATCAAGATTGGGTGAAAAAAGTGTTTGCTGAGATTTCAGGCAACTCGTAGTTTTTTGGAAGCTTGGCAGGCCCTTTCCATGAAAGTGATTCTCGCCAGTCTCTGCTTAGGGCTACATCAACAGCAAACAAACCATAGAGATAGAAATTGAAACTGCTTTATTGTGTCAAGTTTCAAAGAGCTAGCACAAACCGTGTTTGATTTAGAGTTCCAAATACATGTATCCCTATAGGAGAAAACACAGTGATACCTCAAAATGAAACCGGTTACTGCCAACGAACGGTTTAACCTAGAACAAAATTGGCGAGCCAAGTGGGATTGGTGTACTGATCATTACCTGAAAGTTTCATCAAGAATGGGTCAAAAAGTGTGTGCTGAGATTTCAGGCAAATCGTAGTTTTTTGGAAGCTTGGTAGGCCCTTTTCATGAAAGTGATTCTCGCCAGTCTCTGCTTAGGGCTACATCAACAGCAAACAAACCATAGAGACAGAACTTGAAACTGCTTTATTGTGTCAAGTTTCAAAGAGCCAGCACAAACCGTGTTTGATTTAGAGTTCCAAGTACATGTATCTGTATAGGAGAAAACAGAGTGAAACCTCAAAATGAAACCGGTTACAGTCAACGAACGGTTTAACCTAGAAGAACGAAATTTGGCAAGACAAGTGGGATTGGATTACTGATCATTACCTGAAAGTATCATCAAGATTGGGTGAAAAAGTGTTTGCTGAGATTTCAGGCAACTTGTTTTTTGGAAGCTTGGCAGGCCCTTTCCATGAAAGTGATTCTCGCCAGTCTCTGCTTAGGGCTACATCAACAGCAAACAAACCATAGAGATAGAACTTGAAACTGCTTTATTGTGTCAAGTTTCAAAGAGCTAGCACAAACCGTGTTTGATTTAGAGTTCCAAATACATGTATCCTATAGGAGAATACAGAGTGAAACCTCAAATGAAACCGGTTACAGCCAACGAATGGTTTAACCTAGAAGAACGAAATTTGGCGAGCCAAGTGGGATTAGTGTACTGATCATTACCTGAAAGTATCATCAAGATTGGGTGAAAAAAGTGTTTGCTGAGATTTCAGGCAACTCGTAGTTTTTTGGAAGCTTGGCAGGCCCTTTCCATGAAAGTGATTCTCGCCAGTCTCTGCTTAGGGCTACATCAACAGCAAACAAACCATAGAGATAGAACTTGAAACTGCTTTATTGTGTCAAGTTTCAAAGAGCTAGCACAAACCGTGTTTGATTTAGAGTTCTAAATACATGTATCCCTATAGGAGAAAACAGAGTGAAACCTCAAAATGAAACCGGTTACTGCCAATGAACGGTTTAACCTAGAAGAACAAAATTTGGCGAGCCAAGTGGGATTGGTGTACTGATCATTACCTGAAAGTATCATCAAGATGGGGTGAAAAAGTGTTTGCTGAGATTTCTGGCAACTCGTAGTTTTTGGAATCTTGGCAGGCCCTTTCCATGAAAGAGATTTTTGCCAGTCTCTGCTTAGGGCTACATCAACAGCAAACAAACCATAGAGATAGAACTTGAAACTGCTTTATTGTGTCAAGTTTCAAAGAGCTAGCAAAAACCGTGTTTGATTTAGAGTTCCAAATACATGTATCCCTATAGGAGAAAACAGAGTGAAACCTCAAAATGAAACCGGTTACAGCCAACGAACGGTTTAAACTAGAAGAACGAAATTTTGCGAGCCTAGTGGGATTGGTGTACTGATCATTACCTGACAGTATCATCAAGATTGGGTGAAAATAGTGTTTGCTGAGATTTCAGGCAACATGTTTTTTGGAAGCTTGGCAGGCCCTTTCCATGAAAGTGATTCTCACTAGTCTCTGCTTAGGGCTACATCAACAGCAAACAAACCATAGAGATAGAACTTGAAACTGCTTTATTGTGTCAAGTTTCAAAGAGGTAGCACCAAACCGTGTTTGATTTAAAGTTCCAAATACAT
>NW_027524520.1:0-31182 GCF_052094955.1 Ictidomys tridecemlineatus
AGGTAATGATCAGTACACCAATCCCACTTGGCTCGCCAAATTTCCTTCTTCTAGGTTAAACCGTTCATTGGCAGTAACCGGTTTCATTTTGAGGTTTCACTCTGTTTTTCCTATAGGGATATATGTATTTGGAACTCTAAATCAAACACGGTTTGTGCTAGCTCTTTGAAACTTGACACAATAAACCAGTTTCAAGTTCTATCTCTATGGTTTGTTTGCTGTTGATGTAGCCCTAAGCAGAGACTGGCCAGAATCACTTTCATGGAAAGGGCCTGCCAAGCTTCCAAAAAACTACGAGTTGCCTGAAATCTCAGCACACACTTTTTCACCCAATCTTGATGAAACTTTCAGGTAATGATCAGTACACCAATCCCACTTGGCTCGCCAAATTTCGTTCTTCTAGGTTAAACCGTTCGTTGGCAGTAACCGGTTTCATTTTGAGGTTTCACTCTGTTTTCTCCTAGAGGGATACATGCATTTGGAACTCTAAATCAAACACGGTTTGTGCTAGCTCTTTGAAACTTGACACAATAAAGCAGTTTCAAGTTCTCTCTCTATGGTTTGTTTGCTGTTGATGTAGCCCTAAGCAGAGACTGGCGAGAATCACTTTCATGGAAAGGGCCTGCCAAGCTTCCAAAAAACTACGAGTTGCCTGTAATCTCAGCAAACACTTTTTCACCCAATCTTGATGATACTTTCAGGTAATGATCAGTACACCAATCCAACTTGGCTCGCCAAATTTCGTTCTTCTAGGTTAAACCGTTCGTTGGCAATAACCGGTTTCATTTTGAGGTTTCACTCTGTTTTCTCCTATAGGGATACATGTATTTGGAACTCTAAATCAAACACAGTTTGTGCTAGCTCTTTGAAACTTGACACAATAAAGCAGTTTCAAGTTCTATCTCTATGGTTTGTTTGCTGTTGATGTAGCCCTAAGCAGAGACTGGCAAGAATCACTTTCATGGAAAGGACCTGCCAAGCTTCCAAAAAACTACCAGTTGCCTGAAATCTCAGCAAAAACGTTTTCACCCAATCTTGATGATACTTTCAGGTAATGATCAGTACACCAATCCCACTTGGCTCGCCAAATTTTCTTCTTCTAGGTTAAACCGTTCGTTGGCAGTAACCGGTTTCATTTTGAGGTTTCACTCTGTTTTCTCCTATAGGGATACATGTATTTGGAACTCTAAATCAAACACGGTTTGTGCTAGCTCTTTGAAACTTGACACAATAAAGCAGTTTCAAGTTCTATCTCTATGGTTTGTTTGCTGTTGATGTAGCTCTAATCAGAGACTGGCGAGAATCACTTTCATGGAAAGGGCCTGCCAAGCTTCCAAAAAACTACGAGTTGCCTGAAATCTCAGCACACACTTTTAAACCCAATCTTGATGAAACTTTCAGGTAATGATCAGTACACCAATCCCACTTGGCTCGCCAAATTTCGTTCTTCTAGGTTAAACCGTTCTTTGGCAGTAACCGGTTTCATTTTGAGGTTTCACTCTGTTTTCTCCTATAGAGATACATGTATTTGGAACTCTAAATCAAACACGGTTTGTGCTAGCTCTTTGAAACTTGACACAATAAAGCAGTTTCAAGTTCTATCTCTATGGTTTGTTTGCTGTTGATGTAGCCCTAAGCAGAGACTGGCGAGAATCACTTTCATGGAAAGGGCCTGCCAAGCTTCCAAAAACTACGAGTTGCCTGAAATCTCAGCAAACACTTTTTCACCCAATCTAGATGATACTTTAAGGTAATGATCACTACACCAATCCCACTTGGCTCACCAAATTTCCTTCTTCTAGGTTAAACCGTTCGTTGGCACTAACCGGTTTCATTTTGAGGTTTCACTCTGTTTTCTCCTATAGGGATATATGTATTTGGAACTCTAAATCAAACACGGTTTGTGCTAGCTCTTTGAAACTTGACACAATAAACCAGTTTCAAGTTCTATCTCTATGGTTTGTTTGCTGTTGATGTAGCCCTAAGCAGAGACTGGCGAGAATCACTTTCATGGAAAGGGCCTGCCAAGCTTCCAAAAAACTACGAGTTGCCTGAAATCTCAGCACACACTTTTTCACCCAATCTTGATGAAACTTTCAGGTAATGATCAGTACACCAATCCCACATGGCTCGCCAAATTTCCTTCTTCTAGGTTAAACCGTTCGTTGGCAGTAACCGGTTTCATTTTGAGCTTTCACTCTGTTTTCTCCTATAGGGATACATGTATTTGGAACTCTAAATCAAACACGGTTTCTGCTAGCTCTTTGAAACTTGACACAATAAAGCAGTTTCAAGTTCTATCTCTATGGTTTGTTTGCTGTTGATGTAGCCCTAAGCAGAGACTGGCGAGAATCACTTTCATGGAAAGGGCCTGCCAAGCTTCCAAAAAACTATGAGTTGCCTGAAATCTCAGCAAACACTTTTTCACCCAATCTTGATGATACTTTCAGGTAATGATCAGTACACCAATCCCACTTGGCTCGCCAAATTTCCTTCTTCTAGGTTAAACCGTTCGTTGGCAGTAACCGGATTCATTTTGAGGTTTCACTCTGTTTTCTCCTATAGGGATACATGTATTTGGAACTCTAAATCAAACACGGTTTGTGCTAGCTCTTTGAAACTTGACACAATAAAGCAGTTTCAAGTTCTATCTCTATGGTTTGTTTGCTGTTGATGTAGCCCTAAGCAGAGACTGGCGAGAATCACTTTCATGGAAAGGGCCTGCCAAGCTTCCAAAAAACTACGAGTTGCCTGAAATCTCAGCAAACACTTTTTCACCCAATCTAGATGATACTTTAAGGTAATGATCACTACACCAATCCCACTTGGCTCACCAAATTTCCTTCTTCTAGGTTAAACCGTTCGTTGGCACTAACCGGTTTCATTTTGAGGTTTCACTCTGTTTTCTCCTATAGGGATATATGTATTTGGAACTCTAAATCAAACACGGTTTGTGCTAGCTCTTTGAAACTTGACACAATAAACCAGTTTCAAGTTCTATCTCTATGGTTTGTTTGCTGTTGATGTAGCCCTAAGCAGAGACTGGCGAGAATCACTTTCATGGAAAGGGCCTGCCAAGCTTCCAAAAAACTACGAGTTGCCTGAAATCTCAGCACACACTTTTTCACCCAATCTTGATGAAACTTTCAGGTAATGATCAGTACACCAATCCCACTTGGCTCGCCAAATTTCCTTCTTCTAGGTTAAACCGTTCGTTGGCAGTAACCGGTTTCATTTTGAGCTTTCACTCTGTTTTCTCCTATAGGGATACATGTATTTGGAACTCTAAATCAAACACGGTTTCTGCTAGCTCTTTGAAACTTGACACAATAAAGCAGTTTCAAGTTCTATCTCTATGGTTTGTTTGCTGTTGATGTAGCCCTAAGCAGAGACTGGCGAGAATCACTTTCATGGAAAGGGCCTGCCAAGCTTCCAAAAAACTATGAGTTGCCTGAAATCTCAGCAAACACTTTTTCACCCAATCTTGATGATACTTTCAGGTAATGATCAGTACACCAATCCCACTTGGCTCGCCAAATTTCCTTCTTCTAGGTTAAACCGTTCGTTGGCAGTAACCGGATTCATTTTGAGGTTTCACTCTGTTTTCTCCTATAGGGATACATGTATTTGGAACTCTAAATCAAACACGGTTTGTGCTAGCTCTTTGAAACTTGACACAATAAAGCAGTTTCAAGTTCTATCTCTATGGTTTGTTTGCTGTTGATGTAGCACTAATCAGAGACTGGCGAGAATCACTTTCATGGAAAGGGCCTGCCAAGCTTCCAAAAAACTACGAGTTGCCTGAAATCTCAGCACACACTTTTTCACCCAATCTTGATGAAACTTTCAGGTAATGATCAGTACACCAATCCCACTTGGCTCGCCAAATTTCGTTCTTCTAGGTTAAACCGTTCTTTGGCAGTAACCGGCTTCATTTTGAGGTTTCACTCTGTTTTCTCCTATATGGATACATGTATTTGGAACTCTAAATCAAACACGGTTTGTGCTAGCTCTTTGAAACTTGACACAATAAAGCAGTTTCAAGTTCTATCTCTATGGTTTGTTTGCTGTTGATGTAGCCCTAAGCAGAGACTGGCGAGAATCACTTTCATGGAAAGGGCCTGCCAAGCTTCCAAAAAACTACGAGTTGCCTGAAATCTCAGCAAACACTTTTTCACCCAATCTTGATGAAACTTTCAGGTAATGATCAGTACACCAATCCCACTTGGCTCGCCAAATTTCGTTCTTCTAGGTTAAACCGTTCCTTGGCAGAAACCGGTTTCATTTTGAGGTTTCACTGTGTTTTCTCCTAAATGGATACATGTATTTGGAACTCTAAATCAAACACGGTTTGTGCTAGCTCTTTGAAACTTGACACAATAAAGCAGTTTCAAGTTCTATCTCTATGGTTTGTTTGCTGTTGATGTAGCCCTAAGCAGAGACTGGCGAGAATCACTTTCATGGAAAGGGCCTGCCAAGCTTCCAAAAAACTACGAGTTGCCTGAAATCTCAGCAAACAATTTTTCACCCAGTCTTGATGATACTTTCAGGTAATGATCAGTACACCAATCCCACTTGGCTTGCCAAATTTCCTTCTTCTAGGTTAAACCGTTCATTGGCAGTAACCGGTTTCATTTTGAGGTTTCACTCTGTTTTCTCCTATAGGGATATATGTATTTGGAACTCTAAATCAAACACGGTTTGTGCTAGCTCTTTGAAACTTGACACAATAAACCAGTTTCAAGTTCTATCTCTATGGTTTGTTTGCTGTTGATGTAGCCCTAAGCAGAGACTGGCGAGAATCACTTTCATGGAAAGGGCCTGCCAAGCTTCCAAAAAACTACGAGTTGCCTGAAATCTCAGCACACACTTTTTCACCCAATCTTGATGAAACTTTCAGGTAATGATCAGTACACCAATCCCACTTGGCTCGCCAAATTTCCTTCTTCTAGGTTAAACCGTTCGTTGGCAGTAACCGGTTTCATTTTGAGCTTTCACTCTGTTTTCTCCTATAGGGATACATGTATTTGGAACTCTAAATCAAACACGGTTTGTGCTAGCTCTTTGAAACTTGACACAATAAACCAGTTTCAAGTTCTATCTCTATGGTTTGTTTGCTGTTGATGTAGCCCTAAGCAGAGACTGGCGAGAATCACTTTCATGGAAAGGGCCTGCCAAGCTTCCAAAAAACTACGAGTTGCCTGAAATCTCAGCACACACTTTTTCACCCAATCTTGATGAAACTTTCAGGTAATGATCAGTACACCAATCCCACTTGGCTCGCCAAATTTCCTTCTTCTAGGTTAAACCGTTCGTTGGCAGTAACCGGTTTCATTTTGAGCTTTCACTCTGTTTTCTCCTATAGGGATACATGTATTTGGAACTCTAAATCAAACACGGTTTCTGCTAGCTCTTTGAAACTTGACACAATAAAGCAGTTTCAAGTTCTATCTCTATGGTTTGTTTGCTGTTGATGTAGCCCTAAGCAGAGACTGGCGAGAATCACTTTCATGGAAAGGGCCTGCCAAGCTTCCAAAAAACTATGAGTTGCCTGAAATCTCAGCAAACACTTTTTCACCCAATCTTGATGATACTTTCAGGTAATGATCAGTACACCAATCCCACTTGGCTCGCCAAATTTCCTTCTTCTAGGTTAAACCGTTCGTTGGCAGTAACCGGATTCATTTTGAGGTTTCACTCTGTTTTCTCCTATAGGGATACATGTATTTGGAACTCTAAATCAAACACGGTTTGTGCTAGCTCTTTGAAACTTGACACAATAAAGCAGTTTCAAGTTCTATCTCTATGGTTTGTTTGCTGTTGATGTAGCACTAATCAGAGACTGGCGAGAATCACTTTCATGGAAAGGGCCTGCCAAGCTTCCAAAAAACTACGAGTTGCCTGAAATCTCAGCACACACTTTTTCACCCAATCTTGATGAAACTTTCAGGTAATGATCAGTACACCAATCCCACTTGGCTCGCCAAATTTCGTTCTTCTAGGTTAAACCGTTCTTTGGCAGTAACCGGCTTCATTTTGAGGTTTCACTCTGTTTTCTCCTATATGGATACATGTATTTGGAACTCTAAATCAAACACGGTTTGTGCTAGCTCTTTGAAACTTGACACAATAAAGCAGTTTCAAGTTCTATCTCTATGGTTTGTTTGCTGTTGATGTAGCCCTAAGCAGAGACTGGCGAGAATCACTTTCATGGAAAGGGCCTGCCAAGCTTCCAAAAAACTACGAGTTGCCTGAAATCTCAGCAAACACTTTTTCACCCAATCTTGATGAAACTTTCAGGTAATGATCAGTACACCAATCCCACTTGGCTCGCCAAATTTCGTTCTTCTAGGTTAAACCGTTCCTTGGCAGAAACCGGTTTCATTTTGAGGTTTCACTGTGTTTTCTCCTAAATGGATACATGTATTTGGAACTCTAAATCAAACACGGTTTGTGCTAGCTCTTTGAAACTTGACACAATAAAGCAGTTTCAAGTTCTATCTCTATGGTTTGTTTGCTGTTGATGTAGCCCTAAGCAGAGACTGGCGAGAATCACTTTCATGGAAAGGGCCTGCCAAGCTTCCAAAAAACTACGAGTTGCCTGAAATCTCAGCAAACAATTTTTCACCCAGTCTTGATGATACTTTCAGGTAATGATCAGTACACCAATCCCACTTGGCTTGCCAAATTTCCTTCTTCTAGGTTAAACCGTTCATTGGCAGTAACCGGTTTCATTTTGAGGTTTCACTCTGTTTTCTCCTATAGGGATATATGTATTTGGAACTCTAAATCAAACACGGTTTGTGCTAGCTCTTTGAAACTTGACACAATAAACCAGTTTCAAGTTCTATCTCTATGGTTTGTTTGCTGTTGATGTAGCCCTAAGCAGAGACTGGCGAGAATCACTTTCATGGAAAGGGCCTGCCAAGCTTCCAAAAAACTACGAGTTGCCTGAAATCTCAGCACACACTTTTTCACCCAATCTTGATGAAACTTTCAGGTAATGATCAGTACACCAATCCCACTTGGCTCGCCAAATTTCCTTCTTCTAGGTTAAACCGTTCGTTGGCAGTAACCGGTTTCATTTTGAGCTTTCACTCTGTTTTCTCCTATAGGGATACATGTATTTGGAACTCTAAATCAAACACGGTTTCTGCTAGCTCTTTGAAACTTGACACAATAAAGCAGTTTCAAGTTCTATCTCTATGGTTTGTTTGCTGTTGATGTAGCCCTAAGCAGAGACTGGCGAGAATCACTTTCATGGAAAGGGCCTGCCAAGCTTCCAAAAAACTATGAGTTGCCTGAAATCTCAGCAAACACTTTTTCACCCAATCTTGATGATACTTTCAGGTAATGATCAGTACACCAATCCCACTTGGCTCGCCAAATTTCCTTCTTCTAGGTTAAACCGTTCGTTGGCAGTAACCGGATTCATTTTGAGGTTTCACTCTGTTTTCTCCTATAGGGATACATGTATTTGGAACTCTAAATCAAACACGGTTTGTGCTAGCTCTTTGAAACTTGACACAATAAAGCAGTTTCAAGTTCTATCTCTATGGTTTGTTTGCTGTTGATGTAGCACTAATCAGAGACTGGCGAGAATCACTTTCATGGAAAGGGCCTGCCAAGCTTCCAAAAAACTACGAGTTGCCTGAAATCTCAGCACACACTTTTTCACCCAATCTTGATGAAACTTTCAGGTAATGATCAGTACACCAATCCCACTTGGCTCGCCAAATTTCGTTCTTCTAGGTTAAACCGTTCTTTGGCAGTAACCGGCTTCATTTTGAGGTTTCACTCTGTTTTCTCCTATATGGATACATGTATTTGGAACTCTAAATCAAACACGGTTTGTGCTAGCTCTTTGAAACTTGACACAATAAAGCAGTTTCAAGTTCTATCTCTATGGTTTGTTTGCTGTTGATGTAGCCCTAAGCAGAGACTGGCGAGAATCACTTTCATGGAAAGGGCCTGCCAAGCTTCCAAAAAACTATGAGTTGCCTGAAATCTCAGCAAACACTTTTTCACCCAATCTTGATGAAACTTTCAGGTAATGATCAGTACACCAATCCCACTTGGCTCGCCAAATTTCGTTCTTCTAGGTTAAACCGTTCCTTGGCAGAAACCGGTTTCATTTTGAGGTTTCACTGTGTTTTCTCCTAAATGGATACATGTATTTGGAACTCTAAATCAAACACGGTTTGTGCTAGCTCTTTGAAACTTGACACAATAAAGCAGTTTCAAGTTCTATCTCTATGGTTTGTTTGCTGTTGATGTAGCCCTAAGCAGAGACTGGCGAGAATCACTTTCATGGAAAGGGCCTGCCAAGCTTCCAAAAAACTACGAGTTGCCTGAAATCTCAGCAAACAATTTTTCACCCAGTCTTGATGATACTTTCAGGTAATGATCAGTACACCAATCCCACTTGGCTTGCCAAATTTCCTTCTTCTAGGTTAAACCGTTCATTGGCAGTAACCGGTTTCATTTTGAGGTTTCACTCTGTTTTCTCCTATAGGGATATATGTATTTGGAACTCTAAATCAAACACGGTTTGTGCTAGCTCTTTGAAACTTGACACAATAAACCAGTTTCAAGTTCTATCTCTATGGTTTGTTTGCTGTTGATGTAGCCCTAAGCAGAGACTGGCGAGAATCACTTTCATGGAAAGGGCCTGCCAAGCTTCCAAAAAACTACGAGTTGCCTGAAATCTCAGCACACACTTTTTCACCCAATCTTGATGAAACTTTCAGGTAATGATCAGTACACCAATCCCACTTGGCTCGCCAAATTTCGTTCTTCTAGGTTAAACCGTTCGTTGGCAGTAACCGGTTTCATTTTGAGGTTTCACTCTGTTTTCTCCTAGAGGGATACATGCATTTGGAACTCTAAATCAAACACGGTTTGTGCTAGCTCTTTGAAACTTGACACAATAAAGCAGTTTCAAGTTCTCTCTCTATGGTTTGTTTGCTGTTGATGTAGCCCTAAGCAGAGACTGGCGAGAATCACTTTCATGGAAAGGGCCTGCCAAGCTTCCAAAAAACTACGAGTTGCCTGTAATCTCAGCAAACACTTTTTCACTCAATCTTGATGATACTTTCAGGTAATGATCAGTACACCAATCCAACTTGGCTCGCCAAATTTCGTTCTTCTAGGTTAAACCGTTCGTTGGCAATAACCGGTTTCATTTTGAGGTTTCACTCTGTTTTCTCCTATAGGGATACATGTATTTGGAACTCTAAATCAAACACGGTTTGTGCTAGCTCTTTGAAACTTGACACAATAAACCAGTTTCAAGTTCTATCTCTATGGTTTGTTTGCTGTTGATGTAGCCCTAAGCAGAGACTGGCGAGAATCACTTTCATGGAAAGGGCCTGCCAAGCTTCCAAAAAACTACGAGTTGCCTGAAATCTCAGCACACACTTTTTCACCCAAACTTGATGAAACTTTCAGGTAATGATCAGTACACCAATCCCACTTGGCTCGCCAAATTTCCTTCTTCTAGGTTAAACCGTTCGTTGGCAGTAACCGGTTTCATTTTGAGGTTTCACTCTGTTTTCTCCTATAGGGATACATGTATTTGGAACTCTAAATCAAACACGGTTTGTGCTAGCTCTTTGAAACTTGACACAATAAAGCAGTTTCAAGTTCTATCTCTATGGTTTGTTTGCTGTTGATGTAGCCCTAAGCAGAGACTGGCGAGAATCACTTTCATGGAAAGGGCCTGCCAAGCTTCCAAAAAACTATGAGTTGCCTGAAATCTCAGCAAACACTTTTTCACCCAATCTTGATGATACTTTCAGGTAATGATCAGTACACCAATCCCACTTGGCTCGCCAAATTTCCTTCTTCTAGGTTAAACCGTTCGTTGGCAGTAACCGGATTCATTTTGAGGTTTCACTCTATTTTCTCCTATAGGGATACATGTATTTGGAACTCTAAATCAAACACGGTTTGTGCTAGCTCTTTGAAACTTGACACAATAAAGCAGTTTCAAGTTCTATCTCTATGGTTTGTTTGCTGTTGATGTAGCCCTAAGCAGAGACTGGCGAGAATCACTTTCATGGAAAGGGCCTGCCAAGCTTCCAAAAAACTACGAGTTGCCTGAAATCTCAGCAAACACTTTTTCACCCAATCTAGATGATACTTTAAGGTAATGATCACTACACCAATCCCACTTGGCTCACCAAATTTCCTTCTTCTAGGTTAAACCGTTCGTTGGCACTAACCGGTTTCATTTTGAGGTTTCACTCTGTTTTCTCCTATAGGGATATATGTATTTGGAACTCTAAATCAAACACGGTTTGTGCTAGCTCTTTGAAACTTGACACAATAAACCAGTTTCAAGTTCTATCTCTATGGTTTGTTTGCTGTTGATGTAGCCCTAAGCAGAGACTGGCGAGAATCACTTTCATGGAAAGGGCCTGCCAAGCTTCCAAAAAACTACGAGTTGCCTGAAATCTCAGCAAACACTTTTTCACCCAATCTTGATGAAACTTTCAGGTAATGATCAGTACACCAATCCCACTTGGCTCGCCAAATTTCCTTCTTCTAGGTTAAACCGTTCGTTGGCAGTAACCGGTTTCATTTTGAGCTTTCACTCTGTTTTCTCCTATAGGGATACATGTATTTGGAACTCTAAATCAAACACGGTTTCTGCTAGCTCTTTGAAACTTGACACAATAAAGCAGTTTCAAGTTCTATCTCTATGGTTTGTTTGCTGTTGATGTAGCCCTAAGCAGAGACTGGCGAGAATCACTTTCATGGAAAGGGCCTGCCAAGCTTCCAAAAAACTATGAGTTGCCTGAAATCTCAGCAAACACTTTTTCACCCAATCTTGATGATACTTTCAGGTAATGATCAGTACACCAATCCCACTTGGCTCGCCAAATTTCCTTCTTCTAGGTTAAACCGTTCGTTGGCAGTAACCGGATTCATTTTGAGGTTTCACTCTGTTTTCTCCTATAGGGATACATGTATTTGGAACTCTAAATCAAACACGGTTTGTGCTAGCTCTTTGAAACTTGACACAATAAAGCAGTTTCAAGTTCTATCTCTATGGTTTGTTTGCTGTTGATGTAGCACTAATCAGAGACTGGCGAGAATCACTTTCATGGAAAGGGCCTGCCAAGCTTCCAAAAAACTACGAGTTGCCTGAAATCTCAGCACACACTTTTTCACCCAATCTTGATGAAACTTTCAGGTAATGATCAGTACACCAATCCCACTTGGCTCGCCAAATTTCGTTCTTCTAGGTTAAACCGTTCTTTGGCAGTAACCGGCTTCATTTTGAGGTTTCACTCTGTTTTCTCCTATATGGATACATGTATTTGGAACTCTAAATCAAACACGGTTTGTGCTAGCTCTTTGAAACTTGACACAATAAAGCAGTTTCAAGTTCTATCTCTATGGTTTGTTTGCTGTTGATGTAGCCCTAAGCAGAGACTGGCGAGAATCACTTTCATGGAAAGGGCCTGCCAAGCTTCCAAAAAACTACGAGTTGCCTGAAATCTCAGCAAACACTTTTTCACCCAATCTTGATGAAACTTTCAGGTAATGATCAGTACACCAATCCCACTTGGCTCGCCAAATTTCGTTCTTCTAGGTTAAACCGTTCCTTGGCAGAAACCGGTTTCATTTTGAGGTTTCACTGCGTTTTCTCCTAAATGGATACATGTATTTGGAACTCTAAATCAAACACGGTTTGTGCTAGCTCTTTGAAACTTGACACAATAAAGCAGTTTCAAGTTCTATCTCTATGGTTTGTTTGCTGTTGATGTAGCCCTAAGCAGAGACTGGCGAGAATCACTTTCATGGAAAGGGCCTGCCAAGCTTCCAAAAAACTACGAGTTGCCTGAAATCTCAGCAAACAATTTTTCACCCAGTCTTGATGATACTTTCAGGTAATGATCAGTACACCAATCCCACTTGGCTTGCCAAATTTCCTTCTTCTAGGTTAAACCGTTCATTGGCAGTAACCGGTTTCATTTTGAGGTTTCACTCTGTTTTCTCCTATAGGGATATATGTATTTGGAACTCTAAATCAAACACGGTTTGTGCTAGCTCTTTGAAACTTGACACAATAAACCAGTTTCAAGTTCTATCTCTATGGTTTGTTTGCTGTTGATGTAGCCCTAAGCAGAGACTGGCGAGAATCACTTTCATGGAAAGGGCCTGCCAAGCTTCCAAAAAACTACGAGTTGCCTGAAATCTCAGCACACACTTTTTCACCCAATCTTGATGAAACTTTCAGGTAATGATCAGTACACCAATCCCACTTGGCTCGCCAAATTTCGTTCTTCTAGGTTAAACCGTTCGTTGGCAGTAACCGGTTTCATTTTGAGGTTTCACTCTGTTTTCTCCTAGAGGGATACATGCATTTGGAACTCTAAATCAAACACGGTTTGTGCTAGCTCTTTGAAACTTGACACAATAAACCAGTTTCAAGTTCTATCTCTATGGTTTGTTTGCTGTTGATGTAGCCCTAAGCAGAGACTGGCGAGAATCACTTTCATGGAAAGGGCCTGCCAAGCTTCCAAAAAACTATGAGTTGCCTGAAATCTCAGCAAACACTTTTTCACCCAATCTTGATGATACTTTCAGGTAATGATCAGTACACCAATCCCACTTGGCTCGCCAAATTTCCTTCTTCTAGGTTAAACCGTTCGTTGGCAGTAACCGGATTCATTTTGAGGTTTCACTCTGTTTTCTCCTATAGGGATACATGTATTTGGAACTCTAAATCAAACACGGTTTGTGCTAGCTCTTTGAAACTTGACACAATAAAGCAGTTTCAAGTTCTATCTCTATGGTTTGTTTGCTGTTGATGTAGCACTAATCAGAGACTGGCGAGAATCACTTTCATGGAAAGGGCCTGCCAAGCTTCCAAAAAACTACGAGTTGCCTGAAATCTCAGCACACACTTTTTCACCCAATCTTGATGAAACTTTCAGGTAATGATCAGTACACCAATCCCACTTGGCTCGCCAAATTTCGTTCTTCTAGGTTAAACCGTTCTTTGGCAGTAACCGGCTTCATTTTGAGGTTTCACTCTGTTTTCTCCTATATGGATACATGTATTTGGAACTCTAAATCAAACACGGTTTGTGCTAGCTCTTTGAAACTTGACACAATAAAGCAGTTTCAAGTTCTATCTCTATGGTTTGTTTGCTGTTGATGTAGCCCTAAGCAGAGACTGGCGAGAATCACTTTCATGGAAAGGGCCTGCCAAGCTTCCAAAAAACTACGAGTTGCCTGAAATCTCAGCAAACACTTTTTCACCCAATCTTGATGAAACTTTCAGGTAATGATCAGTACACCAATCCCACTTGGCTCGCCAAATTTCGTTCTTCTAGGTTAAACCGTTCCTTGGCAGAAACCGGTTTCATTTTGAGGTTTCACTGCGTTTTCTCCTAAATGGATACATGTATTTGGAACTCTAAATCAAACACGGTTTGTGCT
The DNA here is from genome assembly GCF_052094955.1 of Ictidomys tridecemlineatus. Classification (NCBI taxonomy): domain Eukaryota; kingdom Metazoa; phylum Chordata; class Mammalia; order Rodentia; family Sciuridae; genus Ictidomys; species Ictidomys tridecemlineatus. The sequence goes on from NW_027524520.1 coordinate 13,459, forward strand.
AGCTCTTTGAAACTTGACACAATAAAGCAGTTTCAAGTTCTATCTCTATGGTTTGTTTGCTGTTGATGTAGCCCTAAGCAGAGACTGGCGAGAATCACTTTCATGGAAAGGGCCTGCCAAGCTTCCAAAAAACTACGAGTTGCCTGAAATCTCAGCAAACACTTTTTCACCCAATCTAGATGATACTTTAAGGTAATGATCACTACACCAATCCCACTTGGCTCACCAAATTTCCTTCTTCTAGGTTAAACCGTTCGTTGGCACTAACCGGTTTCATTTTGAGGTTTCACTCTGTTTTCTCCTATAGGGATATATGTATTTGGAACTCTAAATCAAACACGGTTTGTGCTAGCTCTTTGAAACTTGACACAATAAAGCAGTTTCAAGTTCTATCTCTATGGTTTGTTTGCTGTTGATGTAGCACTAAGCAGAGACTGGCGAGAATCACTTTCATGGAAAGGGCCTGCCAAGCTTCCAAAAAACTACGAGTTGCCTGAAATCTCAGCACACACTTTTTCACCCAATCTTGATGAAACTTTCAGGTAATGATCAGTACACCAATCCCACTTGGCTCGCCAAATTTCGTTCTTCTAGGTTAAACCGTTCGTTGGCAGTAACCGGTTTCATTTTGAGCTTTCACTCTGTTTTCTCCTATATGGATACATGTATTTGGAACTCTAAATCAAACACGGTTTGTGCTAGCTCTTTGAAACTTGACACAATAAAGCAGTTTCAAGTTCTATCTCTATGGTTTGTTTGCTGTTGATGTAGCCCTAAGCAGAGACTGGCGAGAATCACTTTCATGGAAAGGGCCTGCCAAGCTTCCAAAAAACTATGAGTTGCCTGAAATCTCAGCAAACACTTTTTCACCCAATCTTGATGATACTTTCAGGTAATGATCAGTACACCAATCCCACTTGGCTCGCCAAATTTCCTTCTTCTAGGTTAAACCGTTCGTTGGCAGTAACCGGATTCATTTTGAGGTTTCACTCTGTTTTCTCCTATAGGGATACATGTATTTGGAACTCTAAATCAAACACGGTTTGTGCTAGCTCTTTGAAACTTGACACAATAAAGCAGTTTCAAGTTCTATCTCTATGGTTTGTTTGCTGTTGATGTAGCACTAATCAGAGACTGGCGAGAATCACTTTCATGGAAAGGGCCTGCCAAGCTTCCAAAAAACTACGAGTTGCCTGAAATCTCAGCACACACTTTTTCACCCAATCTTGATGAAACTTTCAGGTAATGATCAGTACACCAATGCCACTTGGCTCGCCAAATTTCGTTCTTCTAGGTTAAACCGTTCTTTGGCAGTAACCGGCTTCATTTTGAGGTTTCACTCTGTTTTCTCCTATAGGGATACATGTATTTGGAACTCTAAATCAAACACGGTTTGTGCTAGCTCTTTGAAACTTGACACAATAAAGCAGTTTCAAGTTCTATCTCTATGGTTTGTTTGCTGTTGATGTAGCCCTAAGCAGAGACTGGCGAGAATCACTTTCATGGAAAGGGCCTGCCAAGCTTCCAATAAACTACGAGTTGCCTGAAATCTCAGCAAACACTTTTTCACCCAATCTTGATGAAACTTTCAGGTAATGATCAGTACACCAATCCCACTTGGCTCGCCAAATTTCGTTCTTCTAGGTTAAACCGTTCGTTGGCAATAACCGGTTTCATTTTGAGGTTTCACTCTGTTTTCTCCTATAGGGATACATGTATTTGGAAGTCTAAATCAAACACGGTTTGTGCTAGCTCTTTGAAACTTGACACAATAAAGCAGTTTCAAGTTCTATCTCTATGGTTTCTTTGCTGTTGATGTAGCACTAATCAGAGACTGGCGAGAATCACTTTCATGGAAAGGGCCTGCCAAGCTTCCAAAAAACTACGAGTTGCCTGAAATCTCAGCACACACTTTTTCACCCAATCTTGATGAAACTTTCAGGTAATGATCAGTACACCAATCCCACTTGGCTCGCCAAATTTCGTTCTTCTAGGTTAAACCGTTCTTTGGCAGTAACCGGTTTCATTTTGAGGTTTCACTCTGTTTTCTCCTATAGAGATACATGTATTTGGAACTCTAAATCAAACACGGTTTGTGCTAGCTCTTTGAAACTTGACACAATAAAGCAGTTTCAAGTTCTATCTCTATGGTTTGTTTGCTGTTGATGTAGCCCTAAGCAGAGACTGGCGAGAATCACTTTCATGAAAAGGGCCTGCCAAGCTTCCAAAAAACTACGAGTTGCCTGAAATCTCAGCAAACACTTTTTCACCCAATCTTGATGAAACTTTCAGGTAATGATCAGTACACCAATCCCACTTGGCTCGCCAAATTTCGTTCTTCTAGGTTAAACCGATCGTTGGCAGTAACCGGTTTCATTTTGAGGTTTCACTGTGTTTTCTCCTATAGGGATACATGTATTTGGAACTCTAAATAAAACACAGTTTGTGCTAGCTCTTTGAAACGTGACACAATAAAGCAGTTTCAAGTTCTATCTCCATGGGTTCTTTGCTGTTGATGTAGCGCTAAGCAGAGACTGGCGAGAATCACTTTCATGGAAAGGGCCTGCCAAGCTTCCAAAAAACTACGAGTTGCCTGAAATCTCAGCACACACTTTTTCACCCAAACTTGATGAAACTTTCAGATAATGATCAGTACACCAACCCACTTGGCTCGCCAAATTTCGTTCTTCTAGGTTAAACCGTTCTTTGGCAGTAACCGGTTTCATTTTGAGGTTTCACTCTGTTTTCTCCTATACGGATACATGTATTTGGAACTCTAAATCAAACACGGTTTCTGCTAGCTCTTTGAAACTTGACACAATATACCAGTTTCAAGTTCTATCTCTATGGTTTGTTTGCTGTTGATGTAGCCCTAAGCAGAGACTGGCGAGAATCACTTTCATGGAAAGGGCCTGCCAAGCTTCCAAAAAACTACGAGTTGCCTGAAATCTCAGCAAACACTTTTTCACCCAATCTTGATGAAACTTTCAGGTAATGATCAGTACACCAATCCCACTTGGCTCGCCAAATTTCGTTCTTCTAGGTTAAACCGTTCCTTGGCAGAAACCGGTTTCATTTTGAGGTTTCACTGTGTTTTCTCCTAAAGGGATACATGTATTTGGAACTCTAAATCAAACACGGTTTGTGCTAGCTCTTTGAAACTTGACACAATAAAGCAGTTTCAAGTTCTATCTCTATGGTTTGTTTGCTGTTGATGTAGCCCTAAGCAGAGACTGGCGAGAATCACTTTCATGGAAAGGGCCTGCCAAGCTTCCAAAAAACTACGAGTTGCCTGAAATCTCAGCACACTCTTTTTCACCCAATCTTGATGAAACTTTCAGGTAATGATCAGTACACCAATCCCACTTGGCTCGCCAAATTTCGTTCTTCTAGGTTAAACCGTTCTTTGGCAGTAACCGGTTTCATTTTGAGGTTTCACTCTGTTTTCTCCTATAGAGATACATGTATTTGGAACTCTAAATCAAACACGGTTTGTGCTAGCTCTTTGAAACTTGACACAATAAAGCAGTTTCATGTTCTATCTCTATGGTTTGTTTGCTGTTGATGTAGCCCTAAGCAGAGACTGGCGAGAATCACTTTCATGAAAAGGGCCTGCCAAGCTTCCAAAAAACTACGAGTTGCCTGAAATCTCAGCAAACACTTTTTCACCCAATCTTGATGAAACTTTCAGGTAATGATCAGTACACCAATCCCACTTGGCTCGCCAAATTTCGTTCTTCTAGGTTAAACCGATCGTTGGCAGTAACCGGTTTCATTTTGAGGTTTCACTGTGTTTTCTCCTATAGGGATACATGTATTTGGAACTCTAAATAAAACACAGTTTGTGCTAGCTCTTTGAAACGTGACACAATAAAGCAGTTTCAAGTTCTATCTCTATGGGTTCTTTGCTGTTGATGTAGCGCTAAGCAGAGACTGGCGAGAATCACTTTCATGGAAAGGGCCTGCCAAGCTTCCAAAAAACTACGAGTTGCCTGAAATCTCAGCAAACACTTTTTCACCCAATCTTGATGATACTTTCATGTAATGATCAGTACACCAATCCCACTTGGCTCGCCAAATTTCCTTCTTCTAGGTTAAACCGTTCGTTGGCAGTAACCGGATTCATTTTGAGGTTTCACTCTGTTTTCTCCTATAGGGATACATGTATTTGGAACTCTAAATCAAACACGGTTTGTGCTAGCTCTTTGAAACTTGACACAATAAAGCAGTTTCAAGTTCTATCTCTATGGTTTGTTTGCTGTTGATGTAGCACTAATCAGAGACTGGCGAGAATCACTTTCATGGAAAGGGCCTGCCAAGCTTCCAAAAAACTACGAGTTGCCTGAAATCTCAGCACACACTTTTTCACCCAATCTTGATGAAACTTTCAGGTAATGATCAGTACACCAATCCCACTTGGCCCGCCAAATTTCGTTCTTCTAGGTTAAACCGTTCTTTGGCAGTAACCGGTTTCATTTTGAGGTTTCACTCTGTTTTCTCCTATAGGGATACATGTATTTGGAACTCTAAATCAAACACGGTTTGTGCTAGCTCTTTGAAACTTGACACAATAAAGCAGTTACAAGTTCTATCTCTATGGTTTGTTTGCTGTTGATGTAGCCCTAAGCAGAGACTGGCGAGAATCACTTTCATGGAAAGGGCCTGCCAAGCTTCCAAAAAACTATGAGTTGCCTGAAATCTCAGCACACACTTTTTCACCCAAACTTGATGAAACTTTCAGATAATGATCAGTACACCAACCCACTTGGCTCACCAAATTTCGTTCTTCTAGGTTAAACCGTTCTTTGGCAGTAACCGGTTTCATTTTGAGATTTCACTCTGTTTTCTCCTATACGGATACATGTATTTGGAACTCTAAATCAAACACGGTTTGTGCTAGCTCTTTGAAACTTGACACAATAAACCAGTTTCAAGTTCTATCTCTATGGTTTGTTTGCTGTTGATGTAGCCCTAAGCAGAGACTGGCGAGAATCACTTTCATGGAAAGGGCCTGCCAAGCTTCCAAAAAACTACGAGTTGCCTGAAATCTCAGCACACACTTTTTCACCCAATCTTGATGAAACTTTCAGGTAATGATCAGTACACCAATCCCACTTGGCTCGCCAAATTTCGTTCTTCTAGGTTAAACCGTTCGTTGGCAGTAACCGGTTTCATTTTGAGGTTTCACTCTGTTTTCTCCTAGAGGGATACATGCATTTGGAACTCTAAATCAAACACGGTTTGTGCTAGCTCTTTGAAACTTGACACAATAAAGCAGTTTCAAGTTCTCTCTCTATGGTTTGTTTGCTGTTGATGTAGCCCTAAGCAGAGACTGGCGAGAATCACTTTCATGGAAAGGGCCTGCCAAGCTTCCAAAAAACTACGAGTTGCCTGTAATCTCAGCAAACACTTTTTCACTCAATCTTGATGATACTTTCAGGTAATGATCAGTACACCAATCCAACTTGGCTCGCCAAATTTCGTTCTTCTAGGTTAAACCGTTCGTTGGCAATAACCGGTTTCATTTTGAGGTTTCACTCTGTTTTCTCCTATAGGGATACATGTATTTGGAACTCTAAATCAAACACGGTTTGTGCTAGCTCTTTGAAACTTGACACAATAAACCAGTTTCAAGTTCTATCTCTATGGTTTGTTTGCTGTTGATGTAGCCCTAAGCAGAGACTGGCGAGAATCACTTTCATGGAAAGGGCCTGCCAAGCTTCCAAAAAACTACGAGTTGCCTGAAATCTCAGCACACACTTTTTCACCCAAACTTGATGAAACTTTCAGGTAATGATCAGTACACCAATCCCACTTGGCTCGCCAAATTTCCTTCTTCTAGGTTAAACCGTTCGTTGGCAGTAACCGGTTTCATTTTGAGGTTTCACTCTGTTTTCTCCTATAGGGATACATGTATTTGGAACTCTAAATCAAACACGGTTTGTGCTAGCTCTTTGAAACTTGACACAATAAAGCAGTTTCAAGTTCTATCTCTATGGTTTGTTTGCTGTTGATGTAGCCCTAAGCAGAGACTGGCGAGAATCACTTTCATGGAAAGGGCCTGCCAAGCTTCCAAACAACTATGAGTTGCCTGAAATCTCAGCAAACACTTTTTCACCCAATCTTGATGATACTTTCAGGTAATGATCAGTACACCAATCCCACTTGGCTCGCCAAATTTCCTTCTTCTAGGTTAAACCGTTCGTTGGCAGTAACCGGATTCATTTTGAGGTTTCACTCTGTTTTCTCCTATAGGGATACATGTATTTGGAACTCTAAATCAAACACGGTTTGTGCTAGCTCTTTGAAACTTGACACAATAAAGCAGTTTCAAGTTCTATCTCTATGGTTTGTTTGCTGTTGATGTAGCCCTAAGCAGAGACTGGCGAGAATCACTTTCATGGAAAGGGCCTGCCAAGCTTCCAAAAAACTACGAGTTGCCTGAAATCTCAGCAAACACTTTTTCACCCAATCTAGATGATACTTTAAGGTAATGATCACTACACCAATCCCACTTGGCTCACCAAATTTCCTTCTTCTAGGTTAAACCGTTCGTTGGCACTAACCGGTTTCATTTTGAGGTTTCACTCTGTTTTCTCCTATAGGGATATATGTATTTGGAACTCTAAATCAAACACGGTTTGTGCTAGCTCTTTGAAACTTGACACAATAAACCAGTTTCAAGTTCTATCTCTATGGTTTGTTTGCTGTTGATGTAGCCCTAAGCAGAGACTGGCGAGAATCACTTTCATGGAAAGGGCCTGCCAAGCTTCCAAAAAACTACGAGTTGCCTGAAATCTCAGCACACACTTTTTCACCCAATCTTGATGAAACTTTCAGGTAATGATCAGTACACCAATCCCACTTGGCTCGCCAAATTTCCTTCTTCTAGGTTAAACCGTTCGTTGGCAGTAACCGGTTTCATTTTGAGCTTTCACTCTGTTTTCTCCTATAGGGATACATGTATTTGGAACTCTAAATCAAACACGGTTTCTGCTAGCTCTTTGAAACTTGACACAATAAAGCAGTTTCAAGTTCTATCTCTATGGTTTGTTTGCTGTTGATGTAGCCCTAAGCAGAGACTGGCGAGAATCACTTTCATGGAAAGGGCCTGCCAAGCTTCCAAAAAACTATGAGTTGCCTGAAATCTCAGCAAACACTTTTTCACCCAATCTTGATGATACTTTCAGGTAATGATCAGTACACCAATCCCACTTGGCTCGCCAAATTTCCTTCTTCTAGGTTAAACCGTTCGTTGGCAGTAACCGGATTCATTTTGAGGTTTCACTCTGTTTTCTCCTATAGGGATACATGTATTTGGAACTCTAAATCAAACACGGTTTGTGCTAGCTCTTTGAAACTTGACACAATAAAGCAGTTTCAAGTTCTATCTCTATGGTTTGTTTGCTGTTGATGTAGCACTAATCAGAGACTGGCGAGAATCACTTTCATGGAAAGGGCCTGCCAAGCTTCCAAAAAACTACGAGTTGCCTGAAATCTCAGCACACACTTTTTCACCCAATCTTGATGAAACTTTCAGGTAATGATCAGTACACCAATCCCACTTGGCTCGCCAAATTTCGTTCTTCTAGGTTAAACCGTTCTTTGGCAGTAACCGGCTTCATTTTGAGGTTTCACTCTGTTTTCTCCTATATGGATACATGTATTTGGAACTCTAAATCAAACACGGTTTGTGCTAGCTCTTTGAAACTTGACACAATAAAGCAGTTTCAAGTTCTATCTCTATGGTTTGTTTGCTGTTGATGTAGCCCTAAGCAGAGACTGGCGAGAATCACTTTCATGGAAAGGGCCTGCCAAGCTTCCAAAAAACTACGAGTTGCCTGAAATCTCAGCAAACACTTTTTCACCCAATCTTGATGAAACTTTCAGGTAATGATCAGTACACCAATCCCACTTGGCTCGCCAAATTTCGTTCTTCTAGGTTAAACCGTTCCTTGGCAGAAACCGGTTTCATTTTGAGGTTTCACTGCGTTTTCTCCTAAATGGATACATGTATTTGGAACTCTAAATCAAACACGGTTTGTGCTAGCTCTTTGAAACTTGACACAATAAAGCAGTTTCAAGTTCTATCTCTATGGTTTGTTTGCTGTTGATGTAGCCCTAAGCAGAGACTGGCGAGAATCACTTTCATGGAAAGGGCCTGCCAAGCTTCCAAAAAACTTCGAGTTGCCTGAAATCTCAGCAAACAATTTTTCACCCAGTCTTGATGATACTTTCAGGTAATGATCAGTACACCAATCCCACTTGGCTTGCCAAATTTCCTTCTTCTAGGTTAAACCGTTCATTGGCAGTAACCGGTTTCATTTTGAGGTTTCACTCTGTTTTCTCCTATAGGGATATATGTATTTGGAACTCTAAATCAAACACGGTTTGTGCTAGCTCTTTGAAACTTGACACAATAAACCAGTTTCAAGTTCTATCTCTATGGTTTGTTTGCTGTTGATGTAGCCCTAAGCAGAGACTGGCGAGAATCACTTTCATGGAAAGGGCCTGCCAAGCTTCCAAAAAACTACGAGTTGCCTGAAATCTCAGCACACACTTTTTCACCCAATCTTGATGAAACTTTCAGGTAATGATCAGTACACCAATCCCACTTGGCTCGCCAAATTTCGTTCTTCTAGGTTAAACCGTTCGTTGGCAGTAACCGGTTTCATTTTGAGGTTTCACTCTGTTTTCTCCTAGAGGGATACATGCATTTGGAACTCTAAATCAAACACGGTTTGTGCTAGCTCTTTGAAACTTGACACAATAAACCAGTTTCAAGTTCTATCTCTATGGTTTGTTTGCTGTTGATGTAGCCCTAAGCAGAGACTGGCGAGAATCACTTTCATGGAAAGGGCCTGCCAAGCTTCCAAAAAACTATGAGTTGCCTGAAATCTCAGCAAACACTTTTTCACCCAATCTTGATGATACTTTCAGGTAATGATCAGTACACCAATCCCACTTGGCTCGCCAAATTTCCTTCTTCTAGGTTAAACCGTTCGTTGGCAGTAACCGGATTCATTTTGAGGTTTCACTCTGTTTTCTCCTATAGGGATACATGTATTTGGAACTCTAAATCAAACACGGTTTGTGCTAGCTCTTTGAAACTTGACACAATAAAGCAGTTTCAAGTTCTATCTCTATGGTTTGTTTGCTGTTGATGTAGCACTAATCAGAGACTGGCGAGAATCACTTTCATGGAAAGGGCCTGCCAAGCTTCCAAAAAACTACGAGTTGCCTGAAATCTCAGCACACACTTTTTCACCCAATCTTGATGAAACTTTCAGGTAATGATCAGTACACCAATCCCACTTGGCTCGCCAAATTTCGTTCTTCTAGGTTAAACCGTTCTTTGGCAGTAACCGGCTTCATTTTGAGGTTTCACTCTGTTTTCTCCTATATGGATACATGTATTTGGAACTCTAAATCAAACACGGTTTGTGCTAGCTCTTTGAAACTTGACACAATAAAGCAGTTTCAAGTTCTATCTCTATGGTTTGTTTGCTGTTGATGTAGCCCTAAGCAGAGACTGGCGAGAATCACTTTCATGGAAAGGGCCTGCCAAGCTTCCAAAAAACTACGAGTTGCCTGAAATCTCAGCAAACACTTTTTCACCCAATCTTGATGAAACTTTCAGGTAATGATCAGTACACCAATCCCACTTGGCTCGCCAAATTTCGTTCTTCTAGGTTAAACCGTTCCTTGGCAGAAACCGGTTTCATTTTGAGGTTTCACTGCGTTTTCTCCTAAATGGATACATGTATTTGGAACTCTAAATCAAACACGGTTTGTGCTAGCTCTTTGAAACTTGACACAATAAAGCAGTTTCAAGTTCTATCTCTATGGTTTGTTTGCTGTTGATGTAGCCCTAAGCAGAGACTGGCGAGAATCACTTTCATGGAAAGGGCCTGCCAAGCTTCCAAAAAACTACGAGTTGCCTGAAATCTCAGCAAACACTTTTTCACCCAATCTAGATGATACTTTAAGGTAATGATCACTACACCAATCCCACTTGGCTCACCAAATTTCCTTCTTCTAGGTTAAACCGTTCGTTGGCACTAACCGGTTTCATTTTGAGGTTTCACTCTGTTTTCTCCTATAGGGATATATGTATTTGGAACTCTAAATCAAACACGGTTTGTGCTAGCTCTTTGAAACTTGACACAATAAAGCAGTTTCAAGTTCTATCTCTATGGTTTGTTTGCTGTTGATGTAGCACTAAGCAGAGACTGGCGAGAATCACTTTCATGGAAAGGGCCTGCCAAGCTTCCAAAAAACTACGAGTTGCCTGAAATCTCAGCACACACTTTTTCACCCAATCTTGATGAAACTTTCAGGTAATGATCAGTACACCAATCCCACTTGGCTCGCCAAATTTCGTTCTTCTAGGTTAAACCGTTCCTTGGCAGTAACCGGTTTCATTTTGAGCTTTCACTCTGTTTTCTCCTATATGGATACATGTATTTGGAACTCTAAATCAAACACGGTTTGTGCTAGCTCTTTGAAACTTGACACAATAAAGCAGTTTCAAGTTCTATCTCTATGGTTTGTTTGCTGTTGATGTAGCCCTAAGCAGAGACTGGCGAGAATCACTTTCATGGAAAGGGCCTGCCAAGCTTCCAAAAAACTATGAGTTGCCTGAAATCTCAGCAAACACTTTTTCACCCAATCTTGATGATACTTTCAGGTAATGATCAGTACACCAATCCCACTTGGCTCGCCAAATTTCCTTCTTCTAGGTTAAACCGTTCGTTGGCAGTAACCGGATTCATTTTGAGGTTTCACTCTGTTTTCTCCTATAGGGATACATGTATTTGGAACTCTAAATCAAACACGGTTTGTGCTAGCTCTTTGAAACTTGACACAATAAAGCAGTTTCAAGTTCTATCTCTATGGTTTGTTTGCTGTTGATGTAGCACTAATCAGAGACTGGCGAGAATCACTTTCATGGAAAGGGCCTGCCAAGCTTCCAAAAAACTACGAGTTGCCTGAAATCTCAGCACACACTTTTTCACCCAATCTTGATGAAACTTTCAGGTAATGATCAGTACACCAATGCCACTTGGCTCGCCAAATTTCGTTCTTCTAGGTTAAACCGTTCTTTGGCAGTAACCGGCTTCATTTTGAGGTTTCACTCTGTTTTCTCCTATAGGGATACATGTATTTGGAACTCTAAATCAAACACGGTTTGTGCTAGCTCTTTGAAACTTGACACAATAAAGCAGTTTCAAGTTCTATCTCTATGGTTTGTTTGCTGTTGATGTAGCCCTAAGCAGAGACTGGCGAGAATCACTTTCATGGAAAGGGCCTGCCAAGCTTCCAATAAACTACGAGTTGCCTGAAATCTCAGCAAACACTTTTTCACCCAATCTTGATGAAACTTTCAGGTAATGATCAGTACACCAATCCCACTTGGCTCGCCAAATTTCGTTCTTCTAGGTTAAACCGTTCGTTGGCAATAACCGGTTTCATTTTGAGGTTTCACTCTGTTTTCTCCTATAGGGATACATGTATTTGGAACTCTAAATCAAACACAGTTTGTGCTAGCTCTTTGAAACTTGACACAATAAAGCAGTTTCAAGTTCTATCTCTATGGTTTGTTTGCTGTTGATGTAGCCCTAAGCAGAGACTGGCAAGAATCACTTTCATGGAAAGGACCTGCCAAGCTTCCAAAAAACTACCAGTTGCCTGAAATCTCAGCAAACACTTTTTCACCCAATCTTGATGAAACTTTCAGGTAATGATCAGTACACCAATACCACTTGGCTCGCCAAATTTTCTTCTTCTAGGTTAAACCGTTCGTTGGCAGTAACCGGTTTCATTTTGAGGTTTCACTCTGTTTTCTCCTATAGGGATACATGTATTTGGAAGTCTAAATCAAACACGGTTTGTGCTAGCTCTTTGAAACTTGACACAATAAAGCAGTTTCAAGTTCTATCTCTATGGTTTGTTTGCTGTTGATGTAGCACTAATCAGAGACTGGCGAGAATCACTTTCATGGAAAGGGCCTGCCAAGCTTCCAAAAAACTACGAGTTGCCTGAAATCTCAGCACACACTTTTTCACCCAATCTTGATGAAACTTTCAGGTAATGATCAGTACACCAATCCCACTTGGCTCGCCAAATTTCGTTCTTCTAGGTTAAACCGTTCTTTGGCAGTAACCGGTTTCATTTTGAGGTTTCACTCTGTTTTCTCCTATAGAGATACATGTATTTGGAACTCTAAATCAAACACGGTTTGTGCTAGCTCTTTGAAACTTGACACAATAAAGCAGTTTCAAGTTCTATCTCTATGGTTTGTTTGCTGTTGATGTAGCCCTAAGCAGAGACTGGCGAGAATCACTTTCATGAAAAGGGCCTGCCAAGCTTCCAAAAAACTACGAGTTGCCTGAAATCTCAGCAAACACTTTTTCACCCAATCTTGATGAAACTTTCAGGTAATGATCAGTACACCAATCCCACTTGGCTCGCCAAATTTCGTTCTTCTAGGTTAAACCGATCGTTGGCAGTAACCGGTTTCATTTTGAGGTTTCACTGTGTTTTCTCCTATAGGGATACATGTATTTGGAACTCTAAATAAAACACAGTTTGTGCTAGCTCTTTGAAACGTGACACAATAAAGCAGTTTCAAGTTCTATCTCCATGGGTTCTTTGCTGTTGATGTAGCGCTAAGCAGAGACTGGCGAGAATCACTTTCATGGAAAGGGCCTGCCAAGCTTCCAAAAAACTACGAGTTGCCTGAAATCTCAGCACACACTTTTTCACCCAAACTTGATGAAACTTTCAGATAATGATCAGTACACCAACCCACTTGGCTCGCCAAATTTCGTTCTTCTAGGTTAAACCGTTCTTTGGCAGTAACCGGTTTCATTTTGAGGTTTCACTCTGTTTTCTCCTATACGGATACATGTATTTGGAACTCTAAATCAAACACGGTTTCTGCTAGCTCTTTGAAACTTGACACAATAAAGCAGTTGCAAGTTCTATCTCTATGGTTTGTTTGCTGTTGATGTAGCCCTAAGCAGAGACTGGCGAGAATCACTTTCATGGAAAGGGCCTGCCAAGCTTCCAAAAAACTACGAGTTGCCTGAAATCTCAGCAAACACTTTTTCACCCAATCTTGATGAAACTTTCAGGTAATGATCAGTACACCAATCCCACTTGGCTCGCCAAATTTCGTTCTTCTAGGTTAAACCGTTCCTTGGCAGAAACCGGTTTCATTTTGAGGTTTCACTGTGTTTTCTCCTAAAGGGATACATGTATTTGGAACTCTAAATCAAACACGGTTTGTGCTAGCTCTTTGAAACTTGACACAATAAAGCAGTTTCAAGTTCTATCTCTATGGTTTGTTTGCTGTTGATGTAGCCCTAAGCAGAGACTGGCGAGAATCACTTTCATGGAAAGGGCCTGCCAAGCTTCCAAAAAACTACGAGTTGCCTGAAATCTCAGCACACTCTTTTTCACCCAATCTTGATGAAACTTTCAGGTAATGATCAGTACACCAATCCCACTTGGCTCGCCAAATTTCGTTCTTCTAGGTTAAACCGTTCTTTGGCAGTAACCGGTTTCATTTTGAGGTTTCACTCTGTTTTCTCCTATAGAGATACATGTATTTGGAACTCTAAATCAAACACGGTTTGTGCTAGCTCTTTGAAACTTGACACAATAAAGCAGTTTCATGTTCTATCTCTATGGTTTGTTTGCTGTTGATGTAGCCCTAAGCAGAGACTGGCGAGAATCACTTTCATGAAAAGGGCCTGCCAAGCTTCCAAAAAACTACGAGTTGCCTGAAATCTCAGCAAACACTTTTTCACCCAATCTTGATGAAACTTTCAGGTAATGATCAGTACACCAATCCCACTTGGCTCGCCAAATTTCGTTCTTCTAGGTTAAACCGATCGTTGGCAGTAACCGGTTTCATTTTGAGGTTTCACTGTGTTTTCTCCTATAGGGATACATGTATTTGGAACTCTAAATAAAACACAGTTTGTGCTAGCTCTTTGAAACGTGACACAATAAAGCAGTTTCAAGTTCTATCTCTATGGGTTCTTTGCTGTTGATGTAGCGCTAAGCAGAGACTGGCGAGAATCACTTTCATGGAAAGGGCCTGCCAAGCTTCCAAAAAACTACGAGTTGCCTGAAATCTCAGCAAACACTTTTTCACCCAATCTTGATGATACTTTCAGGTAATGATCAGTACACCAATCCCACTTGGCTCGCCAAATTTCCTTCTTCTAGGTTAAACCGTTCGTTGGCAGTAACCGGATTCATTTTGAGGTTTCACTCTGTTTTCTCCTATAGGGATACATGTATTTGGAACTCTAAATCAAACACGGTTTGTGCTAGCTCTTTGAAACTTGACACAATAAAGCAGTTACAAGTTCTATCTCTATGGTTTGTTTGCTGTTGATGTAGCACTAATCAGAGACTGGCGAGAATCACTTTCATGGAAAGGGCCTGCCAAGCTTCCAAAAAACTACGAGTTGCCTGAAATCTCAGCACACACTTTTTCACCCAATCTTGATGAAACTTTCAGGTAATGATCAGTACACCAATCCCACTTGGCCCGCCAAATTTCGTTCTTCTAGGTTAAACCGTTCTTTGGCAGTAACCGGTTTCATTTTGAGGTTTCACTCTGTTTTCTCCTATAGGGATACATGTATTTGGAACTCTAAATCAAACACGGTTTGTGCTAGCTCTTTGAAACTTGACACAATAAAGCAGTTACAAGTTCTATCTCTATGGTTTGTTTGCTGTTGATGTAGCCCTAAGCAGAGACTGGCGAGAATCACTTTCATGGAAAGGGCCTGCCAAGCTTCCAAAAAACTATGAGTTGCCTGAAATCTCAGCACACACTTTTTCACCCAAACTTGATGAAACTTTCAGATAATGATCAGTACACCAACCCACTTGGCTCACCAAATTTCGTTCTTCTAGGTTAAACCGTTCTTTGGCAGTAACCGGTTTCATTTTGAGATTTCACTCTGTTTTCTCCTATACGGATACATGTATTTGGAACTCTAAATCAAACACGGTTTGTGCTAGCTCTTTGAAACTTGACACAATAAACCAGTTTCAAGTTCTATCTCTATGGTTTGTTTGCTGTTGATGTAGCACTAAGCAGAGACTGGCGAGAATCACTTTCATGGAAAGGGCCTGCCAAGCTTCCAAAAAACTACGAGTTGCCTGAAATCTCAGCACACACTTTTTCACCCAATCTTGATGAAACTTTCAGGTAATGATCAGTACACCAATCCCACTTGGCTCGCCAAATTTCGTTCTTCTAGGTTAAACCGTTCGTTGGCAGTAACCGGTTTCATTTTGAGGTTTCACTCTGTTTTCTCCTGTAGGGATACATGTATTTGGAACTCTAAATCAAACACGGTTTCTGCTAGCTCTTTAAAACTTGACACAATAAAGCAGTTTCAAGTTCTATCTCTATGGTTTCTTTGCTGTTGATGTAGCGCTAAGCAGAGACTGGCGAGAATCACTTTCATGGAAAGGGCCTGCCAAGCTTCCAAAAAACTACGAGTTGCCTGAAATCTCAGCAAACACTTTTTCACCCAATCTTGATGATACATTCAGGTAATGATCAGTACACCAATCCCACTTGGCTCGCCAAATTTTCTTCTTCTAGGTTAAACCGTTCGTTGGCAGTAACCGGTTTCATTTTGAGGTTTCACTGTGTTTTCTCCTATAGGGATACATGTATTTGGAACTCTAAATCAAACACGGTTTGTGCTAGCTCTTTGAAACTTGACACAATAAAGCAGTTTCAAGTTTTATCTCTATGGTTTGTTTGCTGTTGATGTAGCCCTAAGCAGAGACTGGCGAGAATCACTTTCATGGAAAGGGCCTGCCAAGCTTCCAAAAAACTACGAGTTGCCTGAAATCTCAGCAAACACTTTTTCACCCAATCTTGATGATACTTTAAGGTAATGATCACTACACCAATTCCACTTGGCTCACCAAATTTCCTTCTTCTAGGTTAAACCGTTCGTTGGCAGTAACCGGTTTCATTTTGAGGTTTCACTCTGTTTTCTCCTATAGGGATACATGTATTTGGAACTCTAAATCAAACACGGTTTGTGCTAGCTCTTTGAAACTTGACACAATAAAGCAGTTTCAAGTTCTATCTCTATGGTTTGTTTGCTGTTGATGTAGCCCTAAGCAGAGACTGCCGAAAATCACTTTCATGGAAAGGGCCTGCCAAGCTTCCAAAAAACTACGAGTTGCCTGAAATCTCAGCACACACTTTTTCACCCAATCTGGATGAAACTTTCAGGTAATGATCAGTACACCAATCCCACTTGGCTCGCCAAATTTCGTTCTTCTAGGTTAAACCGTTCGTTGGCAGTAACCGGTTTCATTTTGAGATTTCACTCTGTTTTCTCCTATACGGATACATGTATTTGGAACTCTAAATCAAACACGGTTTGTGCTAGCTCTTTGAAACTTGACACAATAAAGCAGTTTCAAGTTCTGTCTCTATGGTTTGTTTGCTGTTGATGTAGCCCTAAGCAGAGACTGGCGAGAATCACTTTCATGGAAAGGGCCTGCCAAGCTTCCAAAAAACTACGAGTTGCCTGAAATCTCAGCACACACTTTTTCACCCAATCTTGATGAAACTTTCAGGTAATGATCAGTACACCAATCCCACTTGGCTCGCCAAATTTCGTTCTTCTAGGTTAAACCGTTCGTTGGCAGTAACCGGTTTCATTTTGAGGTTTCACTCTGTTTTCTCCTATAGGGATACATGTATTTGGAACTCTAAATCAAACACGGTTTGTGCTAGCTCTTTGAAACTTGACACAATAAAGCAGTTTCAAGTTCTGTCTCTATGGTTTGTTTGCTGTTGATGTAGCCCTAAGCAGAGACTGGCGAGAATCACTTTCATGGAAAGGGCCTGCCAAGCTTCCAAAAAACTACGAGTTGCCTGAAATCTCAGCACACACTTTTTCACCCAATCTTGATGATACTTTAAGGTAATGATCAGTACACCAATCCCACTTGGCTCGCCAAATTTCGTTCTTCTAGGTTAAACCGTTCATTGGCAGTAACCGGTTTCATTTTGAGGTTTCACTCTGTTTTCTCCTATAGGGATACATGTATTTGGAACTCTAAATCAAACACGGTTTGTGCTAGCTCTTTGAAACTTGACACAATAAAGCAGTTTCAAGTTCTATCTCTATGTTTTGTTTGCTGTTGATGTAGCCCTAAGCAGAGACTGGTGAGAATCACTTTCATGGAAAGGGCCTGCCAAGCTTCCAAAAAACTACGAGTTGCCTGAAATCTCAGCACACACTTTTTCACCCAATCTTGATGATACTTTAAGGTAATGATCAGTACACCAATCCCACTTGGCTCGCCAAATTTCGTTCTTCTAGGTTAAACCGTTCGTTGGCAGTAATCGGTTTCATTTTGAGGTTTCACTCTGTTTTCTCCTATAGGGATACATGTATTTGGAACTCTAAATCAAACACGGTTTTTGCTAGCTCTTTGAAACATGACACAATAAAGCAGTTTCAAGTTCTATCTCTATGGATTGTTTGCTGTTGATGTAGCCCTAAGCAGAGACTGGCGAGAATCACTTTCATGGAAAGGGCCTGCCAAGCTTCCAAAAAACTACGAGTTGCCTGAAATCTCAGCAAACACTTTTTCACCCAATCTTGATGATACTTTCAGGTAAAGATCAGTACACCAATCCCACTGGCTCTCCAA
>NW_027524521.1:0-31178 GCF_052094955.1 Ictidomys tridecemlineatus
CCTAAGCACAGACTGGCGAGAATCACTTTCATGGAAAGGCCTGCCAAGCTTCCAAAAACTACAGTTGCCTGAAATCTCAGCAAACACTTTTTCACCCAATCTTGATGATACTTTCAGGTAATGATCAGTACACCAAGCCCACTTGGCTCGTCAAATTTCGTTCTTCTAGGTTAAAACCGTTCGTTGGCAGTAACCGGTTTCATTTTGAGGTTTCACTCTATTTTCTCCTATAGGGATACATGTATTTGGAACTCTAAATCAAACACGGTTTGTGCTAGCTCTTTGAAACTTGAAACAATAAAGCAGTTTCAAGTTCTATCTCTATGGTTTGTTTGCTGTTGATGTAGGCCTAAGCAGAGACTGGCGAGAATCACTTTCCAATGGAAAGGGCCTGCGAAGCTACCAAAAACTACGAGTTGCCTGAAATCTCAGCAAACACTTTTTCACCCAATCTTGATGATACGTTCAGGTAATGGTCAGTACACCAAGCCCACTTGGCTCGCCAAATTTCGTTCTTCTAGGTTAAACCGTTCGTTGGCAGTAACCGGTTTCATTTTGAGGTTTCACTCTGTTTTCTCCTATAGGAATACATGTATTTGGAACTCTAAATCAAACACGGTTTGTGCTAGCTCTTTGAAAACTTGACACAATAAAGCAGTTTCAAGTTCTATCTCTATGGTTTGTTTGCTGTTGATGTAGGCGTAAGCAGAGACTGGCGAGAATCACTTTCATGGAAGGGCCTGCCAAGCTTCCAAAAAACTACGAGTTGCCTGAAATCTCAGCAAACACTTTTTCACCCAATCTTGATGATACTTTCAGGTAATGATCAGTACACCCAAGCCCACTTGGCTCGCCAAATTTCGTTCTTCTAGGTTAAACCGTTCGTTGGCAGTAACCGGTTTCATTTTGAGGTTTCACTCTGTTTTCTCCCATAGGGAATACATGTATTTGGAACTCTAAATCAAACATGGTTTGTGCTAGCTCTTTGAAACTTGACACAATAAAGCAGTCTCAAGTTCTATCTCTATGGTTTGTTTGCTGTTGATGTAGCCCTGAGCAGAGACTGGCGAGAATCACTTTCATGGAAAGGGCCTGCCAAGCTTCCAAAAAACTACGAGTTGCCTGAAACCTCAGCAAACACTTTTTCACCCAATCTTGATGATACTTTCAGGAAATGATCAGTACCACTAAGCCCACTTGGCTCGCCAAATTTCGTTCTTCTAGGTTAAACCGTTCATTGGCAGTAACCGGTTTCATTTTGAGGTTTCACTCTGTTTTCTCCTATAGGGATACATGTATTTGGAACTCTAAATCAAACACGGTTTGTGCTAGCTCTTTGAAACTTGACACAATAAAGCAGTTTCAAGTTCTATCTCTATGGTTTGTTTGCTGTTGATGTAGCCCTAAGCAGAGACTGGCGAGAATCACTTTTCATGGAAGGGCCTGCCAAGCTTTCCAAAAAACTACGAGTTGCCTGAAACCTCAGCAAACACTTTATCACCCAATCTTGATGATACTTTCAGGTAATGATCAGTACACCAAGCCCACTTGGCTCGCCAAATTTCGTTCTTCTAGGTTAAACCGTTCGTTGGCAGTAACCGGTTTCATTTTGAGGTTTCACTCTGTTTCTCCTATAGGGATACATGTATTTTGAACTCTAAATCAAACACGGTTTGTGCTAGCTCTTTGAAACTTGACACAATAAAGCAGTTTCAAGTTCTATCTCTATGGTTTGTTTGCTGTTGGATGTAGGCCTAAGCACAGACTGGCGAGAATCACTTTCATGGAAAGGGCCTGCGAAGCTTCCAAAAAACTACGAGTTTGCCTGAAATCTCAGCAAACACTTTTTCACCCATCTTGATGATACTTTCAGGTAATGGTCAGTACACCAAGCCCACTTGGCTCGCCAAATTTCGTTCTTCTAGGTTAAACCGTTCGTTGGCAGTAACCGGTTGCATTTTGAGGTTTCACTCTGTTTTCTCCTATAGGAATACATGTATTTGGAACTCTAAATCAAACACCGTTTGTGCTAGCTCTTTGAAACTTGACACAATAAAGCAGTTTCAAGTTCTATCTCTAGGGTTTGTTTGCTGTTGATGTAGGCCTAAGCACAGACTGGCGAGAATCACTTTCATGGAAAGGGCCTGCCAAGCTTTCAAAAAACTACGAGTTGCCTAAAATCTCAGCAAACACTTTTTCACCCAATTCTTGATGATACTTTCAGGTAATGATCAGTACACCAAGCCCACTTGGCTCGCCAAATTTCGTTCTTCTAGGTTAACCGTTCGTTGGCAGTAACCGGTTTCATTTTGAGGTTTCACTCTATTTTCTCCTATAGGGATACATGTATTTGGAACTCTAAATCAAACACGGTTGTGCTAGCTCTTTGAAACTTGACACAATAAAGCAGTTTCAAGTTCTATCTCTATGGTTTGTTTGCTGTTGATGTAGGCCTAAGCAGAGACTGGCGAGAATCACTTTCATGGAAAGGGCCTGCGAAGCTTCCAAAAAACTACGAGTTGCCGGAAATCTCAGCAAACACTTTTTCACCCAATCTTGATGATACGTTCAGGTAATGGTCAGTACACCAAGCCCACTTGGCTCGCCAAATTTCGTTCTTCTAGGTTAAACCGTTCGTTGGCAGTAACCGGTTTCATTTTGAGGTTTCACTCTGTTTTCTCCTATAGGGATACATGTATTTGGAACTCTAATAATCAAACACGGTTTGTGCTAGCTCTTTGAAACTTGACACAATAAAGCAGTTTCAAGTTCTATCTCTATGGTTTGTTTGCTGTTGAAGTAGGCCTAAGCACAGACTGGCGAGAATCACTTTCATGGAAAGGGCCTGCCAAGCTTCCAAAAAACTACGAGTTGCCTGAAATCTCAGCAAACACTTTTTCACCCAATCTTGATGAGACTTTCAGGTAATGATCAGTACACCAAGCCCACTTGGCTCGCCAAATTTCGTTCTTCTAGGTTAAACCGTTCGTTGGCAGTAACCGGTTTCATTTTGAGGTTTCACTCTGTTTTCTCTATAGGATACATGTATTTGGAACTCTAAATCAAACACGGTTGTGCTAGCTCTTTGAAACTTGACACAATAAAGCAGTTTCAAGTTCTATCTCTATGGTTTGTTTGCTGTTGATGTAGGCCTAAAGCACAGACTGGCGAGAATCACTTTCATGGAAAGGGCCTGCGAAGCTTCCAAAAAACTACGAGTTGCCTGAAATCTCAGCAAACACTTTTTCACCCAATCTTGATGATACTTTCAGGTAATGGTCAGTACACCAAGCCCACTTGGCTCGCCAAGATTTCGTTCTTCTAGGTTAAACCGTTCGTTGGCAGTAACCGGTTGCATTTTGGAGGTTTCACTCTGTTTTCTCCTATAGGAATACATGTATTTGGAACTCTAAATCAAACACGGTTTTGCTAGCTCTTTGAAACTTGACACAATAAAGCAGTTTCAAGTTCTATCTCTAGGGTTTGTTTGCTGTTGATGTAGGCCTAAGCACAGACTGGCGAGAATCACTTTCATGGAAAGGGCCTGCCAAGCTTTCAAAAAACTACGAGTTGCCTAAAATCTCAGCAAACACTTTTTTCACCCAATCTTGATGATACTTTCAGGTAATGATCAGTACACCAAGCCCACTTGGCTCGCCAAATTTCGTTCTTCTAGGTTAAACCGTTCGTTGGCAGTAACCGGTTTCATTTTGAGGTTTCACTCTATTTTCTCCTATAGGGATACATGTATTTGGAACTCTAAATCAAACACGGTTTGTGCTAGCTCTTTGAAACTTGACACAATAAAGCAGTTTCAAGTTCTATCTCTATGGTTTGTTTGCTGTTGATGTAGGCCTAAGCAGAGACTGGCGAGAATCACTTTCATGGAAAGGGCCTGCGAAGCTTCCAAAAAACTACGAGTTGCCTGAAATCTCAGCAAACACTTTTTCACCCAATCTTGATGATACGTTCAGGTAATGGTCAGTACACCAAGCCCACTTGGCTCGCCAAATTTCGTTCTTCTAGGTTAAACCGTTCGTTGGCAGTAACCGGTTTCATTTTGAGGTTTCACTCTGTTTTCTCCTATAGGGATACATGTATTTGGAACTCTAAATCAAACACGGTTTGTGCTAGCTCTTTGAAACTTGACACAATAAAGCAGTTCAAGTTCTATCTCTATGGTTTGTTTGCTGTTGAAGTAGGCCTAAGCACAGACTGGCGAGAATCACTTTCATGGAAAGGGCCTGCCAAGCTTCCAAAAAACTACGAGTTGCCTGAAATCTCAGCAAACACTTTTTCACCCAATCTTGATGAGACTTTCAGGTAATGATCAGTACACCAAGCCCACTTGGCTCGCCAAATTTCGTTCTTCTAGGTTAAACCGTTCGTTGGCAGTAACCGGTTTCATTTTGAGGTTTCACTCTGTTTTCTCCTATAGGGATACATGTATTTTGGAACTCTAAATCAAACACGGTTTGTGCTAGCTCTTTGAAAACTTGACACAATAAAGCAGTTTCAAGTTCTATCTCTATGGTTTGTTTGCTGTTGATGTAGCCCTAAGCAGAGACTGGCGGAATCACTTTCATGGGAAAGGGCCTGCCAAGCTTCCAAAAAACTACGAGTTGCCTGAAACCTCAGCAAACACTTTTTCACCAATCTTGATGATACTTTCAGGTAATGGTCAGTACACAAGCCCACTTGGCTCGCCAAATTTCGTTCTTCTAGGTTAAACCGTTCGTTGGCAGTAACCGGTTGCATTTTGAGGTTTCACTCTGTTTTCTCCTATAGGGAATACATGTATTTGGAACTCTAAATCAAACACGGTTTGTGCTAGCTCTTTGAAACTTGACACAATAAAGCAGTTTCAAGTTCTATCTCTATGGTTTGTTTGCTGTTGATGTAGCCCTAAGCAGAGACTGGCGAGAATCACTTTCATGGAAAGGACCTGCCAAGCTTCCAAAAAACAATGAGTTGCCTGAAACCTCAGCAAACACTTTTTCACCCAATCTTGATCATACTTTCCAGGTAATAATCAGTACACCATGCACACTTGGCTCGCCAAATTTCGTTCTTCTAGGTTAAACCGTTCGTTGGCAGTAACCGGTTTCATTTTGAGGTTTCACTCTGTTTTCTCCTATAGGGATACATGTATTTGGAACTCTAAATCAACACGGTTTGTGCTAGCTCTTTGAAACTTGACACAATAAAGCAGTTTCAAGTTCTATCTCTATGGTTTGTTTGCTGTTGATGAGCCCTAAGCAGAGACTGGCGAGAATCACTTTCATGGAAAGGGCCTGCCAAGCTTCCAAAAAAACTACGAGTTGCCTGAAACCTCAGCAAACACTTTTCACCAATCTTGATGATACTTTCAGGAAATGATCAGTACACTAAGCCCACTTGGCTCGCCAAATTTCGTTCTTCTAGGTTAAACCGTTCATTGGCAGTAACCGGTTTCATTTTGAGGTTTCACTCTGTTTTCTCCTATAGGGATACATGTATTTGGAACTCTAAATCAAACACGGTTTGTGCTAGCTCTTTGAAACTTGACACAATAAAGCAGTTTCAAGTTCTATCTCTATGGTTTGTTTGCTGTTGATGTAGGCCTAAGCACAGACTGGCGAGAATCACTTTCATGGAAAGGGCCTGCCAAGCCTCCAAAAAACTACGAGTTGCCTGAAATCTCAGCAAACACTTTTTCACCCAATCTTGATGATACTTTCAGGTAATGATCAGTACACCAAGCCCACTTGGCTCGCCAAATTTCGTTCTTCTAGGTTAAACCGTTCGTTGGCAGTAACCAGTTTCATTTTGAGGTTTCACTCTGTTTTCTCCTATAGGGATACATGTATTTGGAACTCTAAATCAAACACGGTTTGTGCTAGCTCTTTGAAACTTGACACAATAAAGCAGTTTCAAGTTCTATCTCTATGGTTTGTTTGCTGTTGATGTAGGCCTAAGCAGAGACTGGCGAGAATCACTTTCATGGAAAGGGCCTGCCAAGCTTCCAAAAAACTACGAGTTGCCTGAAATCTCAGCAAACACTTTTTCACCCAATCTTGATGATACTTTCAGGTAATGATCAGTACACTAAGCCCACTTGGCTCGCCAAATTTCGTTCTTCTAGGTTAAACCGTTCGTTGGCAGTAACCGGTTTCATTTTGAGGTTTCACTCTGTTTTCTGCTGTAGGGATACATGTATTTGGAACTCTAAATCAAACACGGTTTGTGCTAGCTCTTTGAAACTTGACACAATAAAGCAGTTTCAAGTTCTATCTCTATGGTTTGTTTGCTGTTGATGTAGGCCTAAGCAGAGACTGACGAGAAACACTTTCATGGAAAGGGCCTGCCAAGCTTCCAAAAAACTACGAATTGCCTGAAATCTCAGCAAATACTTTTTCACCCAATCTTGATGATACTTTCTAATAATGATCAGTACACCAAGCCCACTTGGCTCGCCAAATTTCGTTCTTCTAGGTTAAACCGTTCGTTGGCAGTAACCGGTTTCATTTTGAGGTTTCACTCTCTTTTCTCCTATAGGGATACATGTATTTGGAACTCTAAATCAAACACGGTTTGTGCTAGCTCTTTGAAACTTGACACAATAAAGCAGTTTCAAGTTCTATCTCTATGGTTTGTTTGCTGTTGATGTAGGCGTAAGCAGAGACTGGCGGGAATCACTTTCATGGAAAGGGCCTGCCAAGCTTCCAAAAAACTACGAGTTTCCTGAAATCTCAGCAAACACTTTTTCACCCAATCTTGATGATACTTTCAGGTAATGATCAGTACACCAAGCCCACTTGGCTCGCCAAATTTCGTTCTTCTAGGTTAAACCGTTCGTTGGCAGTAACCGGTTTCATTTTGAGGTTTCACTCTGTTTTCTCCCATAGGGATACATGTATTTGGAACTCTAAATCAAACATGGTTTGTGCTAGCTCTTTGAAACTTGACACAATAAAGCAGTCTCAAGTTCTATCTCTATGGTTTGTTTGCTGTTGATGTAGCCCTGAGCAGAGACTGGCGAGAATCACTTTCATGGAAAGGGCCTGCCAAGCTTCCAAAAAACTACGAGTTGCCTGAAACCTCAGCAAACACTTTTTCACCCAATCTTGATGATACTTTCAGGAAATGATCAGTACACCAAGCCCACTTGGCTCGCCAAATTTCGTTCTTCTAGGTTAAACCGTTCGTTGGCAGTAACCGGTTTCATTTTGAGGTTTCACTCTGTTTTCTCCTATAGGGATACATGTATTTGGAACTCTAAATCAAACACGGTTTGTGCTAGCTCTTTGAAACTTGACACAATAAAGCAGTTTCAAGTTCTATCTCTAGGGTTTGTTTGCTGTTGATGTAGGCCTAAGCACAGACTGGCGAGAATCACTTTCATGGAAAGGGCCTGCCAAGCTTCCAAAAAACTACGAGTTGCCTGAAATCTCAGCAAACACTTTTTCACCCAATCTTGATGATACTTTCTAATAATGATCAGTACACCAAGCCCACTTGGCTCGCCAAATTTCGTTCTTCTAGGTTAAACCGTTCGTTCGCAGTAACCGGTTTCATTTTGAGGTTTCACTCTGTTTTCTCCTACAGAAATACATGTATTTGGAACTCTAAATCAAACACGGTTTGTGCTAGCTCTTTGAAACTTGACACAATAAAGCAGTTTCAAGTTCTATCTCTATGGTTTGTTTGCTGTTGATGTAGGCGTAAGCAGAGACTGGCGGGAATCACTTTCATGGAAAGGGCCTGCCAAGCTTCCAAAAAACTACGAGTTTCCTGAAATCTCAGCAAACACTTTTTCACCCAATCTTGATGATACTTTCAGGTAATGATCAGTACACCAAGCCCACTTGGCTCGCCAAATTTCGTTCTTCTAGGTTAAACCGTTCGTTGGCAGTAACCGGTTTCATTTTGAGGTTTCACTCTGTTTTCTCCCATAGGGATACATGTATTTGGAACTCTAAATCAAACATGGTTTGTGCTAGCTCTTTGAAACTTGACACAATAAAGCAGTCTCAAGTTCTATCTCTATGGTTTGTTTGCTGTTGATGTAGCCCTGAGCAGAGACTGGCGAGAATCACTTTCATGGAAAGGGCCTGCCAAGCTTCCAAAAAACTACGAGTTGCCTGAAACCTCAGCAAACACTTTTTCACCCAATCTTGATGATACTTTCAGGAAATGATCAGTACACCAAGCCCACTTGGCTCGCCAAATTTCGTTCTTCTAGGTTAAACCCTTCGTTGGCAGTAACCGGTTTCATTTTGAGGTTTCACTCTGTTTTCTCCTATAGGGATACATGTATTTGGAACTCTAAATCAAACACGGTTTGTGCTAGCTCTTTGAAACTTGACACAATAAAGCAGTTTCAAGTTCTATCTCTAGGGTTTGTTTGCTGTTGATGTAGGCCTAAGCACAGACTGGCGAGAATCACTTTCATGGAAAGGGCCTGCCAAGCTTCCAAAAAACTACGAGTTGCCTGAAATCTCAGCAAACACTTTTTCACCCAATCTTGATGATACTTTCAGGTAATGATCAGTACACCAAGCCCACTTGGCTCGTCAAATTTCGTTCTTCTAGGTTAAACCGTTCGTTGGCAGTAACCGGTTTCATTTTGAGGTTTCACTCTATTTTCTCTTATAGGGATACATGTATTTGGAACTCTAAATCAAACACGGTTTGTGCTAGCTCTTTGAAACTTGACACAATAAAGCAGTTTCAAGTTCTATCTCTATGGTTTGTTTGCTGTTGAAGTAGGCCTAAGCACAGACTGGCGAGAATCACTTTCATGGAAAGGGCCTGCCAAGCTTCCAAAAAACTACGAGTTGCCTGAAATCTCAGCAAACACTTTTTCACCCAATCTTGATGAGACTTTCAGGTAATGATCAGTACACCAAGCCCACTTGGCTCGCCAAATTTCGTTCTTCTAGGTTAAACCGTTCGTTGGCAGTAACCGGTTTCATTTTGAGGTTTCACTCTGTTTTCTCCTATAGGGATACATGTATTTGGAACTCTAAATCAAACACGGTTTGTGCTAGCTCTTTGAAACTTGACACAATAAAGCAGTTTCAAGTTCTATCTCTATGGTTTGTTTGCTGTTGATGTAGCCCTAAGCAGAGACTGGCGAGAATCACTTTCATGGAAAGGGCCTGCCAAGCTTCCAAAAAACTACGAGTTGCCTGAAACCTCAGCAAACACTTTTTCACCCAATCTTGATGATACTTTCAGGTAATGGTCAGTACACCAAGCCCACTTGGCTCGCCAAATTTCGTTCTTCTAGGTTAAACCGTTCGTTGGCAGTAACCGGTTGCATTTTGAGGTTTCACTCTGTTTTCTCCTATAGGAATACATGTATTTGGAACTCTAAATCAAACACGGTTTGTGCTAGCTCTTTGAAACTTGACACAATAAAGCAGTTTCAAGTTCTATCTCTATGGTTTGTTTGCTGTTGATGTAGCCCTAAGCAGAGACTGGCGAGAATCACTTTCATGGAAAGGACCTGCCAAGCTTCCAAAAAACTACGAGTTGCCTGAAACCTCAGCAAACACTTTTTCACCCAATCTTGATCATACTTTCAGGTAATAATCAGTACACCAAGCACACTTGGCTCGCCAAATTTCGTTCTTCTAGGTTAAACCGTTCGTTGGCAGTAACCGGTTTCATTTTGAGGTTTCACTCTGTTTTCTCCTATAGGGATACATGTATTTGGAACTCTAAATCAAACACGGTTTGTGCTAGCTCTTTGAAACTTGACACAATAAAGCAGTTTCAAGTTCTATCTCTATGGTTTGTTTGCTGTTGATGTAGGCCTAAGCACAGACTGGCGAGAATCACTTTCATGGAAAGGGCCTGCCAAGCCTCCAAAAAACTACGAGTTGCCTGAAATCTCAGCAAACACTTTTTCACCCAATCTTGATGATACTTTCAGGTAATGATCAGTACACCAAGCCCACTTGGCTCGCCAAATTTCGTTCTTCTAGGTTAAACCGTTCGTTGGCAGTAACCGGTTTCATTTTGAGGTTTCACTCTGTTTTCTCCTATAGGGATACATGTATTTGGAACTCTAAATCAAACACGGTTTGTGCTAGCTCTTTGAAACTTGACACAATAAAGCAGTTTCAAGTTCTATCTCTATGGTTTGTTTGCTGTTGATGTAGGCCTAAGCAGAGACTGGCGAGAATCACTTTCATGGAAAGGGCCTGCCAAGCTTCCAAAAAACTACGAGTTTCCTGAAATCTCAGCAAACACTTTTTCACCCAATCTTGATGATACTTTCAGGAAATGATCAGTACACTAAGCCCACTTGGCTCGCCAAATTTCGTTCTTCTAGGTTAAACCGTTCGTTGGCAGTAACCGGTTTCATTTTGAGGTTTCACTCTGTTTTCTGCTGTAGGGATACATGTATTTGGAACTCTAAATCAAACACGGTTTGTGCTAGCTCTTTGAAACTTGACACAATAAAGCAGTTTCAAGTTCTATCTCTATGGTTTGTTTGCTGTTGATGTAGGCCTAAGCAGAGACTGACGAGAAACACTTTCATGGAAAGGGCCTGCCAAGCTTCCAAAAAACTACGAGTTGCCTGAAATCTCAGCAAATACTTTTTCACCCAATCTTGATGATACTTTCTAATAATGATCAGTACACCAAGCCCACTTGGCTCGCCAAATTTCGTTCTTCTAGGTTAAACCGTTCGTTGGCAGTAACCGGTTTCATTTTGAGGTTTCACTCTGTTTTCTCCTACAGAAATACATGTATTTGGAACTCTAAATCAAACACGGTTTGTGCTAGCTCTTTGAAACTTGACACAATAAAGCAGTTTCAAGTTCTATCTCTATGGTTTGTTTGCTGTTGATGTAGGCGTAAGCAGAGACTGGCGAGAATCACTTTCATGGAAAGGGCCTGCCAAGCTTCCAAAAAACTACGAGTTTCCTGAAATCTCAGCAAACACTTTTTCACCCAATCTTGATGATACTTTCAGGTAATGATCAGTACACCAAGCCCACTTGGCTCGCCAAATTTCGTTCTTCTAGGTTAAACCGTTCGTTGGCAGTAACCGGTTTCATTTTGAGGTTTCACTCTGTTTTCTCCCATAGGGATACATGTATTTGGAACTCTAAATCAAACATGGTTTGTGCTAGCTCTTTGAAACTTGACACAATAAAGCAGTCTCAAGTTCTATCTCTATGGTTTGTTTGCTGTTGATGTAGCCCTGAGCAGAGACTGGCGAGAATCACTTTCATGGAAAGGGCCTGCCAAGCTTCCAAAAAACTACGAGTTGCCTGAAACCTCAGCAAACACTTTTTCACCCAATCTTGATGATACTTTCAGGAAATGATCAGTACACCAAGCCCACTTGGCTCGCCAAATTTCGTTCTTCTAGGTTAAACCGTTCGTTGGCAGTAACCGGTTTCATTTTGAGGTTTCACTCTGTTTTCTCCTATAGGGATACATGTATTTGGAACTCTAAATCAAACACGGTTTGTGCTAGCTCTTTGAAACTTGACACAATAAAGCAGTTTCAAGTTCTATCTCTAGGGTTTGTTTGCTGTTGATGTAGGCCTAAGCACAGACTGGCGAGAATCACTTTCATGGAAAGGGCCTGCCAAGCTTCCAAAAAACTACGAGTTGCCTGAAATCTCAGCAAACACTTTTTCACCCAATCTTGATGATACTTTCAGGTAATGATCAGTACACCAAGCCCACTTGGCTCGCCAAATTTCGTTCTTCTAGGTTAAACCGTTCGTTGGCAGTAACCGGTTTCATTTTGAGGTTTCACTCTATTTTCTCTTATACGGATACATGTATTTGGAACTCTAAATCAAACACGGTTTGTGCTAGCTCTTTGAAACTTGACACAATAAAGCAGTTTCAAGTTCTATCTCTATGGTTTGTTTGCTGTTGAAGTAGGCCTAAGCACAGACTGGCGAGAATCACTTTCATGGAAAGGGCCTGCCAAGCTTCCAAAAAACTACGAGTTGCCTGAAATCTCAGCAAACACTTTTTCACCCAATCTTGATGAGACTTTCAGGTAATGATCAGTACACCAAGCCCACTTGTCTCGCCAAATTTCGTTCTTCTAGGTTAAACCGTTCGTTGGCAGTAACCGGTTTCATTTTGAGGTTTCACTCTGTTTTCTCCTATAGGGATACATGTATTTGGAACTCTAAATCAAACACGGTTTGTGCTAGCTCTTTGAAACTTGACACAATAAAGCAGTTTCAAGTTCTATCTCTATGGTTTGTTTGCTGTTGATGTAGCCCTAAGCAGAGACTGGCGAGAATCACTTTCATGGAAAGGGCCTGCCAAGCTTCCAAAAAACTACGAGTTGCCTGAAACCTCAGCAAACACTTTTTCACCCAATCTTGATGATACTTTCCGGTAATGATCAGTACACCAAGCCCACTTGGCTCGCCAAATTTCGTTCTTCTAGGTTAAACCGTTCGTTGGCAGTAACCGGTTTCATTTTGAGGTTTCACTCTGTTTTCTCCTATAGGGATACATGTATTTGGAACTCTAAATCAAATACGGTTTGTGCTAGCTCTTTGAAACTTGACACAATAAAGCAGTTTCAAGTTCATTCTCTATGGTTTGTTTGCTGTTGATGTAGGCCTAAGCAGAGACTGGCGAGAATCACTTTCATGGAAAGGGCCTGCCAAGCTTCCAAAAAACTACGAGTTGCCTGAAAACTCAGCAAACACTTTTTCACCCAATCTTGATGATACTTTCAGGTAATGATCAGTACACCAAGCCCACTTGGCTCGCCAAATTTCGTTCTTCTAGGTTAAACCGTTCGTTGGCAGTAACCGGTTTCATTTTGAGGTTTCACTCTGTTTTCTCCTATAGGAATACATGTATTTGGAACTCTAAATCAAACACGGTTTGTGCTAGCTCTTTGAAACTTGACACAATAAAGCAGTTTCAAGTTCTATCTCTATGGTTTGTTTGCTGTTGATGTAGCCCTAAGCAGAGACTGGCGAGAATCACTTTCATGGAAAGGGCCTGCCAAGCTTCCAAAAAACTACGAGTTGCCTGAAATCTCAGCAAATACTTTTTCACCCAATCTTGATGATACTTTCTAATAATGATCAGTACACCAAGCCCACTTGGCTCGCCAAATTTCGTTCCTCTAGGTTAAACGGTTCGTTCACAGTAACCGGTTTCATTTTGAGGTTTCACTCTGTTTTCTCCTACAGAAATACATGTATTTGGAACTCTAAATCAAACACGGTTTGTGCTAGCTCTTTGAAACTTGACACAATAAAGCAGTTTCAAGTTCTATCTCTATGGTTTGTTTGCTGTTGATGTAGGCGTAAGCAGAGACTGGCGAGAATCACTTTCATGGAAAGGGCCTGCCAAGCTTCCAAAAAACTACGAGTTTCCTGAAATCTCAGCAAACACTTTTTCACCCAATCTTGATGATACTTTCAGGTAATGATCAGTACACCAAGCCCACTTGGCTCGCCAAATTTCGTTCTTCTAGGTTAAACCGTTCGTTGGCAGTAACCGGTTTCATTTTGAGGTTTCACTCTGTTTTCTCCCA
Source organism: Ictidomys tridecemlineatus (assembly GCF_052094955.1). Taxonomy (NCBI): domain Eukaryota; kingdom Metazoa; phylum Chordata; class Mammalia; order Rodentia; family Sciuridae; genus Ictidomys; species Ictidomys tridecemlineatus. The sequence continues at coordinate 13,535 of NW_027524521.1, forward strand.
TAGGGATACATGTATTTGGAACTCTAAATCAAACATGGTTTGTGCTAGCTCTTTGAAACTTGACACAATAAAGCAGTCTCAAGTTCTATCTCTATGGTTTGTTTGCTGTTGATGTAGCCCTGAGCAGAGACTGGCGAGAATCACTTTCATGGAAAGGGCCTGCCAAGCTTCCAAAAAACTACGAGTTGCCTGAAACCTCAGCAAACACTTTTTCACCCAATCTTGATGATACTTTCAGGAAATGATCAGTACACCAAGCCCACTTGGCTCGCCAAATTTCGTTCTTCTAGGTTAAACCGTTCGTTGGCAGTAACCGGTTTCATTTTGAGGTTTCACTCTGTTTTCTCCTATAGGGATACATGTATTTGGAACTCTAAATCAAACACGGTTTGTGCTAGCTCTTTGAAACTTGACACAATAAAGCAGTTTCAAGTTCTATCTCTAGGGTTTGTTTGCTGTTGATGTAGGCCTAAGCACAGACTGGCGAGAATCACTTTCATGGAAAGGGCCTGCCAAGCTTCCAAAAAACTACGAGTTGCCTGAAATCTCAGCAAACACTTTTTCACCCAATCTTGATGATACTTTCAGGTAATGATCAGTACACCAAGCCCACTTGGCTCGTCAAATTTCGTTCTTCTAGGTTAAACCGTTCGTTGGCAGTAACCGGTTTCATTTTGAGGTTTCACTCTATTTTCTCCTATAGGGATACATGTATTTGGAACTCTAAATCAAACACGGTTTGTGCTAGCTCTTTGAAACTTGACACAATAAAGCAGTTTCAAGTTCTATCTCTATGGTTTGTTTGCTGTTGATGTAGCCCTAAGCAGAGACTGGCGAGAATCACTTTCATGGAAAGGGCCTGCGAAGCTTCCAAAAAACTACGAGTTGCCTGAAATCTCAGCAAACACTTTTTCACCCAATCTTGATGAGACTTTCAGGTAATGGTCAGTACACCAAGCCCACTTGGCTCGCCAAATTTCGTTCTTCTAGGTTAAACCGTTCGTTGGCAGTAACCGGTTTCATTTTGAGGTTTCACTCTGTTTTCTCCTATAGGGATACATGTATTTGGAACTCTAAATCAAACACGGTTTGTGCTAGCTCTTTGAAACTTGACACAATAAAGCAGTTTCAAGTTCTATCTCTATGGTTTGTTTGCTGTTGAAGTAGGCCTAAGCACAGACTGGCGAGAATCACTTTCATGGAAAGGGCCTGCCAAGCTTCCAAAAAACTACGAGTTGCCTGAAATCTCAGCAAACACTTTTTCACCCAATCTTGATGAGACTTTCAGGTAATGATCAGTACACCAAGCCCACTTGGCTCGCCAAATTTCGTTCTTCTAGGTTAAACCGTTCATTGGCAGTAACCGGTTTCATTTTGAGGTTTCACTCTGTTTTCTCCTATAGGGATACATGTATTTGGAACTCTAAATCAAACACGGTTTGTGCTAGCTCTTTGAAACTTGACACAATAAAGCAGTTTCAAGTTCTATCTCTATGGTTTGTTTGCTGTTGATGTAGCCCTAAGCAGAGACTGGCGAGAATCACTTTCATGGAAAGGGCCTGCCAAGCTTCCAAAAAACTACGAGTTGCCTGAAACCTCAGCAAACACTTTTTCACCCAATCTTGATGATACTTTCCGGTAATGATCAGTACACCAAGCCCACTTGGCTCGCCAAATTTCGTTCTTCTAGGTTAAACCGTTCGTTGGCAGTAACCGGTTTCATTTTGAGGTTTCACTCTGTTTTCTCCTATAGGGATACATGTATTGGAACTCTAAATCAAATACGGTTTGTGCTAGCTCTTTGAAACTTGACACAATAAAGCAGTTTCAAGTTCATTCTCTATGGTTTGTTTGCTGTTGATGTAGGCCTAAGCAGAGACTGGCGAGAATCACTTTCATGGAAAGGGCCTGCCAAGCTTCCAAAAAACTACGAGTTGCCTGAAATCTCAGCAAACACTTTTTCACCCAATCTTGATGATACTTTCAGGTAATGATCAGTACACCAAGCCCACTTGGCTCGCCAAATTTCGTTCTTCTAGGTTAAACCGTTCATTCGCAGTAACCGGTTTCATTTTGAGGTTTCACTCTGTTTTCTCCTATAGGGATACATGTATTTGGAACTCTAAATCAAACACGGTTTGTGCTAGCTCTTTGAAACTTGACACAATAAAGCAGTTTCAAGTTCTATCTCTATGGTTTGTTTGCTGTTGATGTAGCCCTAAGCAGAGACTGGCGAGAATCACTTTGATGGAAAGGGCCTGCCAAGCTTCCAAAAAACTACGAGTTGCCTGAAACCTCAGCAAACACTTTTTCACCCAATCTTGATGATACTTTCAGGTAATGATCAGTACACCAAGCCCACTTGGCTCGCCAAATTTCGTTCTTCTAGGTTAAACCGTTGGTTGGCAGTAACCGGTTTCATTTTGAGGTTTCACTCTGTTTTCTCCTATAGGGATACATGTATTTGGAACTCTAAATCAAATACAGTTTGTGCTAGCTCTTTGAAACTTGACACAATAAAGCAGTTTCAAGTTCAATCTCTATGGTTTGTTTGCTGTTGATGTAGGCCTAAGCAGAGACTGGCGAGAATCACTTTCATGGAAAGGGCCTGCCAAGCTTCCAAAAAACTACGAGTTGTCTGAAACCTCAGCAAACACTTTTTCACCCAATCTTGATGATACTTTCAGGTAATGATCAGTACACCAAGCCCACTTGGCTCGCCAAATTTCGTTCTTCTAGGTTAAACCGTTCGTTGGCAGTAACCGGTTTCATTTTGAGGTTTCACTCTGTTTTCTCCTATAGGAATACATGTATTTGGAACTCTAAATCAAACACGGTTTGTGCTAGCTCTTTGAAACTTGACACAATAAAGCAGTTTCAAGTTCTATCTCTATGGTTTGTTTGCTGTTGATGTAGGCCTAAGCAGACACTGGCGAGAATCACTTTCATGGAAAGGGCCTGCCAAGCTTCCAAAAAACTACGAGTTGCCTGAAATCTCAGCAAACACTTTTTCACCCAATCTTGATGATACTTTCAGGTAATGATCAGTACACCAAGCCCACTTGGCTCGCCAAATTTCGTTCTTCTAGGTTAAACCGTTCGTTGGCAGTAACCGGTTTCATTTTGAGGTTTCACTCTGTTTTCTCCTATAGGGATACATGTATTTGGAACTCTAAATCAAACACGGTTTGTGCTAGCTTTGAAACTTGACACAATAAAGCAGTTTCAAGTTCTATCTCTATGGTTTGTTTGCTGTTGATGTAGCCCTAAACAGAGACTGGCGAGAATCGCTTTCATGGAAAGGGACTGCCAAGCTTCCAAAAAACTACGAGTTGCCTGAAATCTCAGCAAAACACTTTTTAACCCAATCTTGATGATACTTTCAGGAAATGATCAGTACACTAAGCCCACTTGGCTCGCCAAATTTCGTTCTTCTAGGTTAAAACCGTTCATTGGCAGTAACCGGTTCTCATTTTGAGGTTTCACTCTGTTTTCTCCTATAGGGATACATGTATTTGGAACTCTAAATCAAACACGGTTTGTGCTACCTCTTTGAAACTTGACACAATAAAGCAGTTTCAAGTTCTATCTCTATGGTTTGTTTGCTGTGATGTAGGCCTAAGCACAGACTGGCGAGAATCACTTTCATGGAAAGGGCCTGCCAAGCCTCCAAAAAACTACGAGTTGCCTGAAATCTCACCAAACACTTTTTCACCCAATCTTGATGATACTTTCAGGTAATGATCAGTACACCAAGCCCACTTGGCTCGCCAAATTTCGTTCTTCTAGGTTAACCGTTCGTTGGCAGTAACTGGTTTCATTTTGAGGTTTCACTCTGTTTTCTCCTATAGGGATACATGTATTTGGAACTCTAAATCAAACACGGTTTCTGCTAGCTCTTTGAAACTTGACACAATAAAGCAGTTTCAAGTTCTATCTCTATGGTTTGTTTGCTGTTGATGTAGCCCTAAGCAGAGACTGGCGAGAATCACTTTCATGGAAAGGGCCTGCCAAGCTTCCAAAAAACTACGAGTTGCCTGAAATCTCAGCAAACACTTTTTCACCCAATCTTGATGATACTTTCAGGAAATGATCAGTACACTAAGCCCACTTGGCTCGCCAAATTTCGTTCTTCTAGGTTAAACCGTTCGTTGGCAATAACCGGTTTCATTTTGAGGTTTCACTCTGTTTTCTCCTATAGGGATACATGTATTTGGAACTCTAAATCAAACACGGTTTGTGCTAGCTCTTTGAAACTTGACACAATAAAGCAGTTTCAAGTTCTATCTCTATGGTTTGTTTGCTGTTGATGTAGGCCTAAGCAGAGACTGACGAGAAACACTTTCATGGAAAGGGCCTGCCAAGCTTCCAAAAAACTACGAGTTGCCTGAAATCTCAGCAATACTTTTTCACCCAATCTTGATGATCTTTCTAATAATGATCAGTACACCAAGCCCACTTGGCTCGCCAAATTTCGTTCTTCTAGGTTAAACCGTTCGTTCGCAGTAACCGGTTTCATTTGAGGTTTCACTCTGTTTTCTCCTACAGAAATACATGTATTTGGAACTCTAAATCAAACACTGTTTGTGCTAGCTCTTTGAAACTTGACACAATAAAGCAGTTTCAAGTTCTATCTCTATGGTTTGTTTGCTGTTGATGTAGGCGTAAGCAGAGACTGGCGAGAATCACTTTCATGGAAAGGGCCTGCCAAGCTTCCAAAAACTACGAGTTGCCTGAAATCTCAGCAAACACTTTTTCACCCAATCTTGATGATACTTTCAGGTAATGATCAGTACACCAAGCCCACTTGGCTCGCCAAATTTCATTCTTCTAGGTTAAACCGTTCGTTGGCAGTAACCGGTTTCATTTTGAGGTTTCACTCTGTTTTCTCCCTATAGGGATACATGTATTTGGAACTCTAAATCAAACATGGTTTGTGCTAGCTCTTTGAAACTTGACACAATAAAGCAGTCTCAAGTTCTATCTCTATGGTTTGTTTGCTGTTGATGTAGCCCTGAGCAGAGACTGGCGAGAATCACTTTCATGGAAAGGGCCTGCCAAGCTTCCAAAAAACTACGAGTTGCCTGAAACCTCAGCAAACACTTTTTCACCCAATCTTGATGATACTTTCAGGTAATGATCAGTACACCAAGCCCACTTGGCTCGCCAAATTTCGTTCTTCTAGGTTAAACCGTTGGTTGGCCGTAACCGGTTTCATTTTGAGGTTTCACTCTGTTTTCTCCTATAGGGATACATGTATTTGGAACTCTAAATCAAATACAGTTTGTGCTAGCTCTTTGAAACTTGACACAATAAAGCAGTTTCAAGTTCAATCTCTATTGTTTGTTTGCTGTTGATGTAGGCCTAAGCAGAGACTGGCGAGAATCACTTTCATGGAAAGGCCTGCCAAGCTTCCAAAAAACTACGAGTTGCCTGAAACCTCAGCAAACACTTTTTCACCCAATCTTGATGATACTTTCAGGTAATGATCAGTACACCAAGCCCACTTGGCTCGCCAAATTTCGTTCTTCTAGGTTAAACCGTTCGTTGGCAGTAACCGGTTTCATTTTGAGGTTTCACTCTGTTTTCTCCTATAGGAATACATGTATTTGGAACTCTAAATCAAACACGGTTTGTGCTAGCTCTTTGAAACTTGACACAATAAAGCAGTTTCAAGTTCTATCTCTATGGTTTGTTTGCTGTTGATGTAGGCCTAAGCAGACACTGGCGAGAATCACTTTCATGGAAAGGGCCTGCCAAGCTTCCAAAAAACTACGAGTTTCCTGAAATCTCAGCAAACACTTTTTCACCCAATCTTGATGATACTTTCAGGTAATGATCAGTACACCAAGCCCACTTGGCTCGCCAAATTTCGTTCTTCTAGGTTAAACCGTTCGTTGGCAGTAACCGGTTTCATTTTGAGGTTTCACTCTGTTTTCTCCTATAGGGATACATGTATTTGGAACTCTAAATCAAACACGGTTTGTGCTAGCTCTTTGAAACTTGACACAATAAAGCAGTTTCAAGTTCTATCTCTATGGTTTGTTTGCTGTTGATGTAGCCCTAAGCAGAGACTGGCGAGAATCGCTTTCATGGAAAGGGCCTGCCAAGCTTCCAAAAACTACGAGTTGCCTGAAATCTCAGCAAACACTTTTTAACCCAATCTTGATGATACTTTCAGGAAATGATCAGTACACTAAGCCCACTTGGCTCGCCAAATTTCGTTCTTCTAGGTTAAAACGTTCATTGGCAGTAACCCGGTTTCATTTTGAGGTTTCACTCTGTTTTCTCCTATAGGGATACATGTATTTGGAACTCTAAATCAAACACGGTTTGTGCTACCTCTTTGAAACTTGACACAATAAAGCAGTTTCAAGTTCTCTCTCTATGGTTTGTTTGCTGTTGATGTAGGCCTAAGCACAGACTGGCGAGAATCACTTTCATGGAAAGGCCTGCCAAGCCTCCAAAAAACTACGAGTTGCCTGAAATCTCACCAAACACTTTTTCACCCAATCTTGATGATACTTTCAGGTAATGATCAGTACACCAAGCCCACTTGGCTCGCCAAATTTCGTTCTTCTAGGTTAAACCGTTCGTTGGCAGTAACTGGTTTCATTTTGAGGTTTCACTCTGTTTTCTCCTATAGGGATACATGTATTTGGAACTCTAAATCAAACACGGTTTCTGCTAGCTCTTTGAAACTTGACACAATAAAGCAGTTTCAAGTTCTATCTCTATGGTTTGTTTGCTGTTGATGTAGCCCTAAGCAGAGACTGGCGAGAATCACTTTCATGGAAAGGGCCTGCCAAGCTTCCAAAAACTACGAGTTGCCTGAAATCTCAGCAAACACTTTTTCACCCAATCTTGATGATACTTTCAGGAAATGATCAGTACACTAAGCCCACTTGGCTCGCCAAATTTCGTTCTTCTAGGTTAAACCCGTTCGTTGGCAGTAACCGGTTTCATTTTGAGGTTTCACTCTGTTTTCTCCTATAGGGATACATGTATTTGGAACTCTAAATCAAACACGGTTTGTGCTCGCTCTTTGAAACTTGACACAATAAAGCAGTTTCAAGTTCTATCTCTATGGTTTGTTTGCTGTTGATGTAGGCCTAAGCAGAGACTGACGAGAAACACTTTCATGGAAAGGGCCTGCCAAGCTTCCAAAAAACTACGAGTTGCCTGAAATCTCAGCAAATACTTTTTCACCCAATCTTGATGATACTTTCTAATAATGATCAGTACACCAAGCCCACTTGGCTCGCCAAATTTCGTTCTTCTAGGTTAAACCGTTCGTTCGCAGTAACCGGTTTCATTTTGAGGTTTCACTCTGTTTTCTCCTACAGAAATACATGTATTTGGAACTCTAAATCAAACACTGTTTGTGCTAGCTCTTTGAAACTTGACACAATAAAGCAGTTTCAAGTTCTATCTCTATGGTTTGTTTGCTGTTGATGTAGGCGTAAGCAGAGACTGGCGAGAATCACTTTCATGGAAAGGCCTGCCAAGCTTCCAAAAAACTACGAGTTGCCTGAAATCTCAGCAAACACTTTTTCACCCAATCTTGATGATACTTTCAGGTAATGATCAGTACACCAAGCCCACTTGGCTCGCCAAATTTCATTCTTCTAGGTTAACCGTTCGTTGGCAGTAACCGGTTTCATTTTGAGGTTTCACTCTGTTTTCTCCTATAGGGATACATGTATTTGGAACTCTAAATCAAACACGGTTTGTGCTAGCTCTTTGAAACTTGACACAATAAAGCAGTCTCAAGTTCTATCTCTATGGTTTGTTTGCTGTTGATGTAGCCTGAGCAGAGACTGGCGAGAATCACTTTCATGGAAAGGGCCTGCCAAGCTTCCAAAAAACTACGAGTTGCCTGAAACCTCAGCAAACACTTTTTCACCCAATCTTGATGATACTTTCAGGAAATGATCAGTACACCAAGCCCACTTGGCTCGCCAAATTTCGTTCTTCTAGGTTAAACCGTTCGTTGGCAGTAACCGGTTTCATTTTGAGGTTTCACTCTGTTTTCTCCTATAGGGATACATGTATTTGGAACTCTAAATCAAACACGGTTTGTGCTAGCTCTTAAAACTTGACACAATAAAGCAGTTTCAAGTTCTATCTCTATGGTTTGTTTGCTGTTGATGTAGCCCTAAGCAGAGACTGGCGAGAATCACTTTCATGGAAAGGGCCTGCCAAGCTTTCAAAAACTACGAGTTGCCTGAAATCTCAGCAAACACTTTTTCACCCAATCTTGATGATACTTTCAGGAAATGATCAGTACACTAAGCCACTTGGCTCGCCAAATTTCGTTCTTCTAGGTTAAACAGTTCGTTGGCAGTAACCGGTTTCATTTTGAGGTTTCACTCTGTTTTCTCCTATAGGGATACATGTATTTGGAACTCTAAATCAAACACCGTTTGTGCTAGCTCTTTGAAACTTGACACAATAAAGCAGTTTCAAGTTCTATCTCTATGGTTTGTTTGCTGTTGATGTAGCCCCTAAGCAGAGACTGGCGAGAATCGCCATCACTTTCATGGAAAGGGCCTGCCAAGCTTCCAAAAAACTAAGAGTTGCCTGAAGCCTCAGCAAACACTTTTTCACCCAATCTTGATGATACTTTCAGGTAATGATCAGTACACCAAGCCCACTTGGCTCGCCAAATTTCGTTCTTCTAGGTTAAACCGTTCGTTGGCAGTAACCGGTTTCATTTTGAGGTTTCACTCTGTTTTCTCCTATAGGGATACATGTATTTGGAACTCTAAATCAAACACGGTTTGTGCTAGCTCTTTGAAACTTGACACAATAAAGCAGTTTCAAGTTCTGTCTCTATGGTTTGTTTGCTGTTGATGTAGGCCTAAGCACAGACTGGCGAGAATCACTTTCATGGAAAGGGCCTGCCAAGCTTCCAAAAAACTACGAGTTGCCTGAAATCTCAGCAAACACTTTTTCACCCAATCTTGATGATACTTTCAGGTAATGATCAGTACACCAAGCCCACTTGGCTCGCCAAATTTCGTTCTTCTAGGTTAAACCGTTCGTTGGCAGTAACCGGTTTCATTTTGAGGTTTCACTCTATTTTCTCCTATAGGGATACATGTATTTGGAACTCTAAATCAAACACGGTTTGTGCTAGCTCTTTGAAACTTGACACAATAAAGCAGTTTCAAGTTCTATCTCTATGGTTTGTTTGCTGTTGATGTAGGCCTAAGCAGAGACTGGCGAGAATCACTTTCATGGAAAGGGCCTGCGAAGCTTCCAAAAAACTACGAGTTGCCTGAAATCTCAGCAAACACTTTTTCACCCAATCTTGATGATACTTTCAGGTAATGGTCAGTACACCAAGCCCACTTGGCTCGCCAAATTTCGTTCTTCTAGGTTAAACCGTTCGTTGGCAGTAACCGGTTTCATTTTGAGGTTTCACTCTGTTTTCTCCTATAGGAATACATGTATTTGGAACTCTAAATCAAACACGGTTTGTGCTAGCTCTTTGAAACTTGACACAATAAAGCAGTTTCAAGTTCTATCTCTGGTTTGTTTGCTGTTGATGTAGCCCTAAGCAGAGACTGGCGAAAATCACTTTCATGGAAAGGACCTGCCAAGCTTCCAAAAAACTACGAGTTGCCTGAAACCTCAGCAAACACTTTTTCACCCAATCTTGATGATACTTTCAGGTAATGATCAGTACACCAAGCCAACTTGGCTCGCCAAATTTCGTTCTTCTAGGTTAAACCGTTCATTCGTAGTAACCGGTTTCATTTTGAGGTTTCACTCTGTTTTCTCCTATAGGGATACATGTATTTGGAACTCTAAATCAAACACGGTTTGTGCTAGCTCTTTGAAACTTGACACAATAAAGCAGTTTCAAGTTCTATCTCTATGGTTTGTTTGCTGTTGATGTAGCCCTAAGCAGAGACTGGCGAGAATCACTTTCATGGAAAGGGCCTGCCAAGCTTCCAAAAAAACTACGAGTTGCCTGAAATCTCAGCAAACACTTTTTCACCCAATCTTGATGATACTTTCAGGTAATGATCAGTACACCAAGCCCACTTGGCTCGCCAAATTTCGTTCTTCTAGGTTATACCGTTCGTTGGCAGTAACCAGTTGCATTTTGAGGTTTCACTCTGTTTTCTCCTATAGGGATACATGTTTTTGGAACTCTAAATCAAACACGGTTTGTGATAGCTCTTTGAAACTTGACACAATAAAGCAGTTTCAAGTTCTATCTCTATGGTTTGTTTGCTGTTGAAGTAGGCCTAAGCACAGACTGGCGAGAATCACTTTCATGGAAAGGGCCTGCCAAGCTTCCAAAAAAACTACGAGTTGCCTGAAATCTCAGCAAACACTTTTTCACCCAATCTTGATGAGACTTTCAGGTAATGATCAGTACACCAAGCCCACTTGGCTCGCCAAATTTCGTTCTTCTAGGTTAAACCGTTCGTTGGCAGTAACCGGTTTCATTTTGAGATTTCACTCTGTTTTCTCCTATAGGGATACATGTATTTGGAACTCTAAATCAAATACGGTTTGTGCTAGCTCTTTGAAACTTGACACAATAAAGCAGTTTCAAGTTCATTCTCTATGGTTTGTTTGCTGTTGATGTAGGCCTAAGCAGAGACTGGCGAGAATCACTTTCATGGAAAGGGCCTGCCAAGCTTCCAAAAAACTACGAGTTGCCTGAAATCTCAGCAAACACTTTTTCACACAATCTTGATGATACTTTCAGGTAATGATCAGAACACCAAGCCCACTTGGCTCGCCAAATTTCGTTCTTCTAGGTTAAACCGTTCGTTGGCAGTAACCGGTTTCATTTTGTGGTTTCACTCTGTTTTCTCCTATAGGAATACATGTATTTGGAACTCTAAATCAAACACGGTTTGTGCTAGCTCTTTGAAACTTGACACAATAAAGCAGTTTCAAGTTCTATCTCTATGGTTTGTTTGCTGTTGATGTAGCCCTAAGCAGACACTGGCGAGAATCACTTTCATGGAAAGGGCCTGCCAAGCTTCCAAAAAACTACGAGTTGCCTGAAACCTCAGGAAACACTTTTTCACCCAATCTTGATGATACTTTCAGGTAATGATCAGTACACCAAGCCCACTAGGCTCGCCCAAATTTCGTTCTTCTAGGTTAAACCGTTCATTCGCAGTAACCGGTTTCATTTTGAGGTTTCACTCTGTTTTCTCCTATAGGGATACATGTATTTGGAACTCTAAATCAAACACGGTTTGTGCTAGCTCTTTGAAACTTGACACAATAAAGCAGTTTCAAGTTCTATCTCTATGGTTTGTTTGCTGTTGATGTAGCCCTAAGCAGAGACTGGCGAGAATCACTTTCATGGAAAGGGCCTGCCAAGCTTCCAAAAAACTACGAGTTGCCTGAAACCTCAGCAAACACTTTTTCACCCAATCTTGATGATACTTTCAGGTAATGATCAGTACACCAAGCCCACTTGGCTCGCCAAATTTCGTTCTTCTAGGTTAAACCGTTCGTTGGCAGTAACCGGTTTCATTTTGAGGTTTCACTCTGTTTTCTCCTATAGGGATACATGTATTTGGAACTCTAAATCAAATACAGTTTGTGCTAGCTCTTTGAAACTTGACACAATAAAGCAGTTTCAAGTTCAATCTCTATGGTTTGTTTGCTGTTGATGTAGGCCTAAGCAGAGACTGGCGAGAATCACTTTCATGGAAAGGGCCTGCCAAGCTTCCAAAAAACTACGAGTTGCCTGAAACCTCAGCAAACACTTTTTCACCCAATCTTGATGATACTTTCAGGTAATGATCAGTACACCAAGCCCACTTGGCTCGCCAAATTTCGTTCTTCTAGGTTAAACCGTTCGTTGGCAGTAACCGGTTTCATTTTGAGGTTTCACTCTGTTTTCTCCTATAGGAATACATGTATTTGGAACTCTAAATCAAACACGGTTTGTGCTAGCTCTTTGAAACTTGACACAATAAAGCAGTTTCAAGTTCTATCTCTATGGTTTGTTTGCTGTTGATGTAGGCCTAAGCAGGACACTGGCGAGAATCACTTTCATGGAAAGGGCCTGCCAAGCTTCCAAAAAACTACGAGTTTCCTGAAATCTCAGCAAACACTTTTTCACCCAATCTTGATGATACTTTCAGGTAATGATCAGTACACCAAGCCCACTTGGCTCGCCAAATTTCGTTCTTCTAGGTTAAACCGTTCGTTGGCAGTAACCGGTTTCATTTTGAGGTTTCACTCTGTTTTCTCCTATAGGGATACATGTATTTGGAACTCTAAATCAAACACGGTTTGTGCTAGCTCTTTGAAACTTGACACAATAAAGCAGTTTCAAGTTCTATCTCTATGGTTTGTTTGCTGTTGATGTAGCCCTAAGAAGAGACTGGCGAGAATCGCTTTCATGGAAAGGGCCTGCCAAGCTTCCAAAAAACTACGAGTTGCCTGAAATCTCAGCAAACACTTTTTCACCCAATCTTGATGATACTTTCAGGAAATGATCAGTACACTAAGCCCACTTGGCTCGCCAAATTTCGTTCTTCTAGGTTAAACCGTTCATTGGCAGTAACCGGTTTCATTTTGAGGTTTCACTCTGTTTTCTCCTATAGGAATACATGTATTTGGAACTCTAAATAAAACACGGTTTGTGCTAGCTCTTTGAAACTTGACACAATAAAGCAGTTTTCAAGTTCTATCTCTATGGTTTGTTTGCTGTTGATGTAGCCCTAAGCAGAGACTGGCGAGAATCACTTTCATGGAAAGGACCTGCCAAGCTTCCAAAAAACTACGAGTTGCCTGAAACCTCAGCAAACACTTTTTCACCCAATCTTGATCATACTTTCAGGTAATAATCTGTACACCAAGCCCACTTGGCTCGCCAAATTTCGTTCTTCTAGGTTAAACCGTTCGTTGGCAGTAACCGGTTTCATTTTGAGGTTTCACTCTGTTTTCTCCTATAGGGATACATGTATTTGGAACTCTAAATCAAACACGGTTTGTGCTAGCTCTTTGAAACTTGACACAATAAAGCAGTTTCAAGTTCTATCTCTATGGTTTGTTTGCTGTTGATGTAGCCCTAAGCAGACACTGGCGAGAATCACTTTCATGGAAAGGGCCTGCCAAGCTTCCAAAAAACTACGAGTTGCCTGAAACCTCAGCAAACACTTTTTCACCCAATCTTGATGATACTAGGTAATGATCAGTACACCAAGCACACTTGGCTCGCCAAATTTCGTTCTTCTAGGTTAAACCGTTCGTTGGCAGTAACCGGTTTCATTTTGAGGTTTCACTCTGTTTTCTCCTATAGGGATACATGTATTTGGAACTCTAAATCAAACACGGTTTGTGCTAGCTCTTTGAAACTTGACACAATAAAGCAGTTTCAAGTTCTATCTCTAGGGTTTGTTTGCTGTTGATGTAGGCCTAAGCACAGACTGGCGAGAATCACTTTCATGGAAAGGGCCTGCCAAGCCTCCAAAAAACTACGAGTTGCCTGAAATCTCAGCAAACACTTTTTCACCCAATCTTGATGATACTTTCAGGTAATGATCAGTACACCAAGCCCACTTGGCTCGCCAAATTTCGTTCTTCTAGGTTAAACCGTTCGTTGGCAGTAACCGGTTTCATTTTGAGGTTTCACTCTGTTTTCTCCTATAGGGATACATGTATTTGGAACTCTAAATCAAACACGGTTTGTGCTAGCTCTTTGAAACTTGACACAATAAAGCAGTTTCAAGTTCTATCTCTAGGGTTTGTTTGCTGTTGATGTAGGCCTAAGCACAGACTGGCGAGAATCACTTTTATGGAAAGGGCCTGCCAAGCTTCCAAAAAACTACGAGTTGCCTGAAATCTCAGCAAACACTTTTTCACCCAATCTTGATGATACTTTCAGGTAATGATCAGTACACAAAGCCCACTTGGCTCGCCAAATTTCGTTCTTCTAGGTTAAACCGTTCGTTGGCAGTAACCGGTTCCATTTTGAGGTTTCACTCTGTTTTCTCCTATAGGAATACATGTATTTGGAACTCTAAATCAAAGACGGTTTGTGCTAGCTCTTTGAAACTTGACACAATAAAGCAGTTTCAAGTTCTATCTCTAGGGTTTGTTTGCTGTTGATGTAGCCCTAAGCAGAGACTGGCGAGAATCACTTTCATGGAAAGGGCCTGCCAAGCTTCCAAAAAACTACGAGTTGCCTGAAACCTCAGCAAACACTTTTTCACCCAATCTTGATGATACTTTCAGGTAATGATCAGTACACCAAGCCCACTTGGCTCGCCAAATTTCGTTCTTCTAGGTTAAACCGTTCGTTGGCAGTAACCGGTTTCATTTTGAGGTTTCACTCTGTTTTCTCCTATACGGATACATGTATTTGGAACTCTAAATCAAACACGGTTTGTGCTAGCTCTTTGAAACTTGACACAATAAAGCAGTTTCAAGTTCTATTTCTAGGGTTTGTTTGCTGTTGATGTAGGCCTAAGCACAGACTGGCGAGAATCACATTCATGGAAAGGGCCTGCCAAGCTTCCAAAAAACTACGAGTTGCCTGAAATCTCAGCAAACACTTTTTCACCCAATCTTGATGATACTTTCAGGTAATGATCAGTACACAAAGCCCACTTGGCTCGCCAAATTTCGTTCTTCTAGGTTAAACCGTTCGTTGGCAGTAACCGGTTCCATTTTGAGGTTTCACTCTGTTTTCTCCTATAGGAATACATGTATTTGGAACTCTAAATCAAACACGGTTTGTGCTAGCTCTTTGAAACTTGACACAATAAAGCAGTTTCAAGTTCTATCTCTAGGGTTTGTTTGCTGTTGATGTAGGCCTAAGCACAGACTGGCGAGAATCACTTTCATGGAAAGGGCCTGCCAAGCTTCCAAAAAACTACGAGTTGCCTGAAACCTCAGCAAACACTTTTTCACCAAATCTTGATGATACTTTCAGGTAATGATCAGTACACCAAGCCCACTTGGCTCGCCAAATTTCGTTCTTCTAGGTTAAGCCGTTCGTTGGCAGTAACCGGTTTCATTTTGAGGTTTCACTCTGTTTTCTCCTATAGGGATACCTGTATTTGGAACTCTAAATCAAACACGGTTTGTGCTAGCTCTTTGAAACTTGACACAATAAAGCAGTTTCAAGTTCTATCTCTATGGTTTGTTTGCTGTTGATGTAGCCCTAAGCAGAGACTGGATAGAATCACTTTCATGGAAAGGGCCTGCCAAGCTTCCAAAAAACTACGAGTTGCCTGAAATCTCAGCAAACACTTTTTCACCCAATCTTGATGATACTTTCAGGAAATGATCAGTACACTAAGCCCACTTGGCTCGCCAAATTTCGTTCTTCTAGGTTAAACAGTTCGTTGGCAGTAACCGGTTTCATTTTGAGGTTTCACTCTGTTTTCTCCTATAGGGATACATGTATTTGGAACTCTAAATCAAACACCGTTTGTGCTAGCTCTTTGAAACTTGACACAATAAAGCAGTTTCAAGTTCTATCTCTATGGTTTGTTTGCTGTTGATGTAGCCCTAAGCAGAGACTGGCGAGAATCACTTTCATGGAAAAGGCCTGCAAAGCTTCCAAAAAACTACGAGTTGCCTGAAACCTCAGCAAACACTTTATCACCCAATCTTGATGATACTTTCAGGTAATGATCAGTACACCAAGCCCACTTGGCTCGCCAAATTTCGTTCTTCTAGGTTAAACCGTTCGTTGGCAGTAACCAGTTTCATTTTGAGGTTTCACTCTGTTTTCTCCTATAGGGATACATGTATTTGGAACTCTAAATCAAACACGGTTTGTGCTAGCTCTTTGAAACTTGACACAATAAAGCAGTTTCAAGTTCTATCTCTATGGTTTGTTTGCTGTTGATGTAGGCCTAAGCACAGACTGGCGAGAATCACTTTCATGGAAAGGGCCTGCCAAGCCTCCAAAAAACTACGAGTTGCCTGAATTCTCAGCAAACACTTTTTCACCCAATCTTGATGATACTTTCAGGTAATGATCAGTACACCAAGCCCACTTGGCTTGCCAAATTTCGTTCTTCTAGGTTAAACCGTTCGTTGGCAGTAACCGGTTTCATTTTGAGGTTTCACTCTGTTTTCTCCTATAGGGATACATGTATTTGGAACTCTAAATCAAACACGGTTTGTGCTAGCTCTTTGAAACTTGACACAATAAAGCAGTTTCAAGTTCTATCTCTATGGTTTGTTTGCTGTTGATGTAGCCCTAAGCAGACACTGGCGAGAATCACTTTCATGGAAAGGGCCTGCCAAGCTTCCAAAAAACTACGAGTTGCCTGAAACCTCAGCAAACACTTTTTCACCCAATCTTGATGATACTTTCAGGTAATGATCAGTACACCAAGCACACTTGGCTCACCAAATTTCGTTCTTCTAGGTTAAACCGTTCGTTGGCAGTAACCGGTTTCATTTTGAGGTTTCACTCTGTTTTCTCCTATAGGGATACATGTATTTGGAACTCTAAATCAAACACGGTTTGTGCTAGCTCTTTGAAACTTGACACAATAAAGCAGTTTCAAGTTCTATCTCTATGGTTTGTTTGCTGTTGATGTAGGCCTAAGCACAGACTGGCGAGAATCACTTTCATGGAAAGGGCCTGCCAAGCCTCCAAAAAACTACGAGTTGCCTGAAATCTCAGCAAACACTTTTTCACCCAATCTTGATGGTACTTTCAGGTAATGATCAGTACACCAAGCCCACTTGGCTCGCCAAATTTCGTTCTTCTAGGTTAAACCGTTCGTTGGCAGTAACCGGTTTCATTTTGAGGTTTCACTCTGTTTTCCCCTATAGGGATACATGTATTTGGAACTCTAAATCAAACACGGTTTGTGCTAGCTCTTTGAAACTTGACACAATAAAGCAGTTTCAAGTTCTATCTCTATGGTTTGTTTGCTGTTGATGTAGCCCTAAGCAGAGACTGGCGAGAATCACTTTCATGGAAAGGGCCTGCCAAGCTTCCAAAAAACTACGAGTTGCCTGAAACCTCAGCAAACACTTTATCACCCAATCTTGATGATACTTTCAGGTAATGATCAGTACACCAAGCCCACTTGGCTCGCCAAATTTCGTTCTTCTAGGTTAAACCGTTCGTTGGCAGTAACCAGTTTCATTTGGAGGTTTCACTCTGTTTTCTCCTATAGGGATACATGTATTTGGAACTCTAAATCAAACACGGTTTGTGCTAGCTCTTTGAAACTTGACACAATAAAGCAGTTTCAAGTTCTATCTCTAGGGTTTGTTTGCTGTTGATGTAGGCCTAAGCACAGACTGGCGAGCATCACTTTCATGGAAAGGGCCTGCCAAGCTTCCAAAAAACTACGAGTTGCCTGAAATCTCAGCAAACACTTTTTCACCCAATCTTGATGATACTTTCAGGTAATGATCAGTACACAAAGCCCACTTGGCTCGCCAAATTTCGTTCTTCTAGGTTAAACCGTTCGTTGGCAGTAACTGGTTTCATTTTGAGGTTTCACTCTGTTTTCTCCTATAGGAATACATGTATTTGGAACTCTAAATCAAACACGGTTTGTGCTAACTCTTTGAAACTTGACACAATAAAGCAGTTTCAAGTTCTATCTCTATGGTTTGTTTGCTGTTGATGTAGCCCTAAGCAGAGACTGGCGAGAATCACTTTCAT